>NC_041381.1:432968339-432993572 GCF_002162155.2 Triticum dicoccoides
CGCACCTCCTTGCCTCGTGGCCTCCTCGCTTCATTCTTGACGTCCACTCCAAGTCCTCTGGATCACGTTTGTTCCAAAAATCACTCTCGCGAAGGTTTCATTCTGTTTGGACTCTGTTTGATATTCCTTTTCTGCGAAACACTGAAATAGACAAAAAACAACAATTTGGACTGGGCCTCCGGTTAATAGGTTAGTCCCAAAAATAATATAAAAGTGTATAATAAAGCCCATTAAACATCCAAAACAGATAATATAATATCATGAATACTTCATAAATTATAGATACATTGGAGACGTATCAGTCTGCCGCGCGCTTCGGGGACAGAGGCCATGGTGCGATGCTGTCCTTCCCATGCGGAAGCCTCGCCGCCGGCATCCCTCGCGATGACGTGGTGCCACCTTCGCCTATGTCTCCTCTGCCCCGGTGCTGCTGCACCAATGCCCCGCATTAGCACTGCCCGTGCCGCATCGCGCCTGGCAGCTCAAGAAGTATGAAGAAAGCAAGACTTACCTGCAGGGCGCGCCACGCCGACATCGGCATCCGCCTCCTCACCTCCGTCGTGGGCCGCGGGATCCTCCGACACGGCCCGCACCACCTTCAACGGCGCCCGGGCATAACGGTGCCGGTTGGCATTCAGAAGCACCTCCTGCGTCACATTAGGATGGATAAGAAGATGCGCAACAGCAAAAATACAAAGACCAGAGACTCACTATGGGCACCGGATTCGCGTGGCTATACGGCGGCTTGCCAAAATGCCAGTCGTCCCTCAGTGCAGCCTTGGAGATGTCGTTGACCCGGTGCGCAATTTGACCCGCCCCCAGACGCGTGGCTGCCGGGCGGTTGGGGTCCTGAAGGCCGGTCATCTGTCCGCTGAGGCAGGTGAACCGCTGCAGCGGCAGAACCCGGCGCATGATGAAGGCGACAATGAGGTCAGTGCCGCTGAGCCCCTCCCGCGCCTTCATCATCGATACCCACTTGCAGAGGTTGAGTATCTCCTGCGACGGGTGCCTGGGGTAGTAACCCTAGTTCATCTTCGCCCGCGGCGGCGCGTTGACGAAGGCCGGCAGGTGATGTAGTCCACGCCGAGATTGCGGACATAGAAGAAAGAATTTTGCCCTTCCTTGGCAGAATCCTCCAGCGGTATCTTGGGGAAATCAGCGCCTGACCGCTTCGAGAAGAAGCACGCCCAGAGGTTGATCAAGGGATCGACCCCCAGGTACCCCTCGCAGAGGTTGACGAAGCCCGAGAGCTGCACAATGGCACCGGCGCCAAGATGATGGGGCTGGAGCCCGAAGAACTCCAGGAAGTTGCGGAAGAAGGCGCTCGCAGGAAGACCGAGCCCACTCTTGAAGTGCGGGAAGAAGACCACGTTCTCCATCCCCTCAGGCAGCGACTCTCGCTCGCCCTGTGGCAGGCACACGGCGACCTTCGTCTCCCCCGGCAAGCGTCAGGTGGTGCGGAGATAGGCGATATCATCGGCGGTGACGGTCGAGCCCATCCACGAGCCCGATGACAGCGCCATCAATGGAGAGAAAGAGGGAAGATAAGCGGTAACATATCTCTACTTGAAGCGGCGAACATTGCAGCGCGGTGGTCGCAAGGAGCATTGGAAGGATGAAGAGGCAGGGGAGCGCAAGCGAGAATGATGTCCGCCGCCCCCTCACCCCAATTTATAAGCTCCAGTTCGAACGTGGGTGAGTGGGCTCATTTGTGCTCGCCTTTCCTACTTCCCTGCAATAAGTGCACACGTACACACACAATAACTGCATGGGGAAGAGCAACCGACTTGCAGACGCCGCAATAAATTCACACGCGTGGGCCAAGGGCACGTGGCGGCGGGTCCCAACACGTCGCCCAATCCCGTCACGCGCATGGCCTATCAGGCCCCTCCGGCTTCTAGTCGCCACGTGGCACCCGTGCGAAGCCCAAGCGATCCGGTTTCTGGAAACCGGCACACAGTGGGTGTTGCCGGACCCGGCGGTCGCAGGATTCGCCTCCTTAAGGGGGCGGAAACTGCAAAGGCCCTCCCATCCGAAGACGGAAGACCTTCACAGCTTCGAGGACTACTGTCGGGGGATGAACCTCGGGCAGGCAACGGAACCCGGATCCTTTTCAAAAACAACGGGGCCAGCATCACCCCTCAAGCTGGCCTGCGCTTGGCCGGGTCGCTCAACCCGGCCAAGCCCCTTGACCCGACTGAACTCGCCGACCCGGCCTGGTTCCTCGACTAGGCCCCGACAACAAGCTCAAGATAGACGAGCTCGGCACACCAAGACTTCTCCAACAAGCCAGCTCCACCCTTGGCGTGTTCCTCAACCCAGCCACGGGTCAGCTCCCATCCCATCCAGGCCCTACGATGGGACGAGTCTCCGTCTACTGATAACCGAGGCAACAAAGCCCCGCCCATGCCTCTAGTCAGCCGGAATGAGGCAACAGTGGCCCTCACCTACCTGCTGACTAGGGATGGTGTGGCAAAAGTGCCCCCGACATCACCACTGATGCCAGCAAGCGGTGACCTGATGGAGCGTCACTATACCCGACTCGACTCGGCCACTCCTGGCGATCGACAAGATGGCAGACAGTACCCCTAGGAAGGCGGGGCCCGCTCCTAGGGGAACCCGGCGAACCACAGGCTTCCGGCGGGTCCTAGCTCTAGGTCCCCAGACGCTGACGACCCGGCCCTATGACCTTGTAACATTACCATTGTACCCCTGGGGGGTTGGCCTATAAAACCCCCCAGGAGCTCTCAGACACACAAGCAAGCACACAGTAACCTAGCCAACCGATCGATAGAGAACACAGGGAGAAGGAGCAGCCTAAGTCATGGCCAGCCTTCCTTCTTCCTCCATACAGCTCTAGGAGCAACTCTGTACTATCACACAACAACCACACCTGGCAGTACTAAGGGTATTATCTCTCCGGAGAGCCCCAAACCTAGGTATGTCTTGCGTCCCGCGCTCGCTCATACCAATCCCGCCTCTCGAGCCCACTAGTGCTCTCGACCCTCCTCGTCTGTTTAGCCATCCCATGGCATCTGCCGTGCGCCCACCACGATAGTGGCTTTGCAGGCGAAGACCAACTTTATTCAGGATAGACTGCGACCCTGTCCTCCTTCAAACTTGCCGTTGTGGCAACCCTTCCTACCATTTTTTTCGGGGGAAGATGACAAAAGGCAGTATAAAAGGAGGGCAGGGTTCCGCTGAAGAGGGGATCGACCCATAGATAACTAGGGCCCAACACTTGTACCCTCTCGAGCAATCCCAACCAAGCAGGAGTAGGGTTTTACACCGTGAGGTGGCCGAACCTGGGTAACCGCTGTGCCCCCAGTTCATCCTTATTAGCTAGCACTCGCCGCAGCCTCGCCGTTTTGGCTGTTGGTTAGGACGAAGCGGTAGAAGGAGCTCACCCCAGAGTTTAAACCATCGGGTCCCCGGAACCCCGATTTCGATATTTGGTGCGCCAGGTAGGGGTGCAGTGTCGTTCTTCCGTTTCACTCTGCTCCACTCCACCAGCTTCATGGCCGACGCTCGCCGACAGCGGGCCAAGCACCAGGTGACTCAGCTGGCCAAGACGGGTCCCACAGGCCGCAACAAACACCACCCTACCAGGACAGTTGCCGCCGCCGCCACCGACCCTTCTGCTCGCGAGCAGCAGGACTCCTACCTGCACCCTTCGTGGAGGCGGACGGCCGCACCATTGTGGCCTCCTCCTCCCACACGCGTCGTGGGCCTTTGAACGCGCAGGTCACGCTGCTCATGGCGCGTGAGCTACTTCGCTACCACCCAATAGATGCTTGCTATGACGCGTGGCTAGGGTGCATCACTAAGATCGTCACCATCATCGGGGACGCCATGGGGCCTTCCCACTCGCTCCGCCCTCCACTGTCCAGAGCGAGGTGTCAGTGTCAAAACCGGTAGATCTCGGGTAGGGGGACACAAGTTTTGCGTCTAAGGATCAATGGTAACAAGGGACAATGGGACAGAATGTTTACCCAGGTTCGGGCCCTCTTAAAGGAGGTAAAACCCTATGTCCTACTTGATTGTATTCGATGAGTATAGGGGTTACAAGAGTTGATCTACCTCGAGATCATAATGGCTAAACCCTAGCTGTCTAGCCTATAATTATTCTGATGGCCTCTGCGGACTAAACCGTCCGGTTTATATACACACCAGAGGGGCCTAGGGTTGTACAGAGTCGGTTTACAAGGGAAGGAAATAGTATATCCGGACACAAATCTTGCCGTCCACGCATATAGGAGTCCTACCCGGACACGTGGGATGGTCTTATGCTTTATCTTCATGGCCCATCAGTCCGGCCCATATCGAATAGACCGGAATAGATCGGACACCCGAGGACCCCCTAATCCAGGACTCCCTGAGTAGCCCCTGAACCAGTCTTCGATGACGATGTGTTCAGCACGCGGATTGTCTTCAACATTACAAGGTGGGTTCCTTCTCCAGAATATTTTAAGTTAGCTTCCCATATAAATGAACTATGTCTGACTCTACATAATCAATTCAACCCTTGGCCACGAAGGCAAGATGTCAAAATAGGAATTGTGTCTTTTACTGACAACTTTTTCCGGTGAAGCGTCACACTTGACACTTCAATATTTTTAACCGTTTTCACATCTCCCATTTCGGGTTTCGAGGCTTATCCTCCATTGGCATGTCTTGTCAAAACAGAGATCGTGCCCTCTCATTACGAGATTCTCATCAATATGGTTTGGGTAACCCAACCGAGTCTTATGCACGATCTCATTGGGAACAGGCGAGGTTTATGGCTTGAGAAGGGGATGGTTAGCATTTTCACTGTCTATAAGAGGATAAAGACCCCTCCTTTTTCCCCATGCTTTCCTCTAGCTTCTGCCTTCCAACCTCCAAGCTCTAGCACCCAAAAAAACTCTGATCTTTCCCACTGCCACTACCCTCCCCAGCCATGGCCGGGTCCGGATCGAAGGGAAAATGGGAGGCCTCCTCCATCAATGAAAAGGACATCAAGGATCTCCGGAGCGCAGGCTATCTGGCTGCGGATATCGTGCACAGGCTCCCCGACAAGGATCAGATCGTCCCCACTCCAGGGCCCGGCGAGAGGGTCATGTTCATCCCCCATTTCCTTAGAGGGCTAGGATTTCTCCTCCACCCCTTCGTCCGGGGCCTCATGTTCTACTATGGGTTATATTTCCATGATCTAGCCCCAAATTCCTTCCTCCACATATCGGTGTTCATCGTTGTGTGTGAGGCTTTACTCCGCATCCCGCCACACTTCAGCATATGGCTCAAGGTATTCAATCTGAAGCCGAAGGTGGTCGACGAACATCACGTGGACTGTGGCAGGGCCATAGTAAGCAAGCTCCCCAATGCCATCTGGCCCAAAGGGGCATTTGTTGAGACTGTCAAGGTGTGGCAGAAGGAGTGGTTCTACATCACCAAACCCCGTGATGCCAACTAGGCGTCCACTCCTGACTTCAGATCCGGACACCCCACGAGACTCACCTCATGGACCGCTAAGGGCCTTGACTGGGGGTCCCAAACGGAGGTGAAGATGCTGCAGAAATGCATCTCCAATGTGTTGGGTATAAACACTGGTCTCACAAATGTGATTCAAGTGATGCTCTTCCGTCTAATCCTTCCCTGCCAACTACGGGCCTCCCCCATGTGGGAGTTTAATCTGGAGGAGCACGGACCTTGAAGCGCTTCTTCAGCACCACACACGAAGACATATGGAAGCTGCTCTTAAAGGCCCAGAAAAGTTGGCGGATGAAGACCGAGGACATCAGACTAGACATTGAGAATCCGGCCATAGAGGTAAGCATAATTTTTCCGAAGATCTATACGGTTAATGCTTCAATTACAATAGAGATTATATCGCATGTCTTCCGTACAGGGCTGGATGACAAAGGCAGAGTGGATCAACTGTCCGGCGCCGCCGCCTCAGAACCCGGCCACACCCCAGCTAACGGAGATGTTGGGCCCGGTGCCTTATCAGGCGCCGGAGAAGAAGGCCAAGAAGAAGGGCGAGGAGGCCAAGGGCGGTCCCCGCCGCAAAGGTCCTTCGGACACCATGTCCGGAGAGACCGAAGTCCTCTCTTCCCATGAGGGAGACGAGGAAGAAGAGGAGGAGGAGGCGGAAAGTGACACCCCTAATAAGGGGAGGAGGAAAAATAGGATGGCCTCCGAAGACCTGGAGGGGGAGGTGCCGAAGAGAGGGGAGCTGGCCATTGTGGACAATTCAGACTCAGAGTCTGAACAAGTCCCAAAGAGACCTCCCTAGGTAAAGCCCCTGGCCGAATCACAAGTATTCAGGAACTTTACTATTTGTCTTCAGTCCTCCTGCTTCCGTTATGTGAGTTGTTTCGTTATTTGCCTTTCAGCTCTCCCTGTGAGGTCCCGCACACTCCATTTTCAAAGGGGAACTCCCTGCTGCCCGAGCAGGAGGAGAGAGACACACCGCCGTGAGCCCCCTCGCCTATCTCTATGGAGGACACCGAAGTGTCATCCTGAAGGACTTCTCCTAGCCGAGGAGGGACAGGCGAGGCCGTTGAGAAGACACCTGAGGTTAACACCTCAGTCGCCGAAGACCTGGGGGAGTGACCCCCGTGACAACCGATGGTGGGGAGCCCCAACAATCTGGGCCACCGCCAAACACCATTCCAGAGACCAACGTGGCTCCGGGATCGGATAAGGGGCCCCCTTCAAAGGAGGATGGAGGAGCAGCAACCTCCATTAATCCGGAGGCACCTCATGCTATAGAGGAAGAACTGCAAAGTGTTTCCGTCATTGAGGAGCGCCGCACCCTGATGGGTGCGGTTATGGAGAAAGTTCAGTCTGCTAAAAGCGGACTGAACGAAGCCTTTTGCAGCCTACTGACAGGCTTTGAGGTATGCAACATAATGTTCTAAAAACCATTAATATGAAAGAATAATCCTGTATATAGACAGTAGCCCCTGAGACTCTGTCTAGTTTAGAAAAAACTGACAGAGGATCCACATAGTGATCGGGATAGTAACATATTGTGCTATGATTGTAACAGGCCTCCATGTTGGCGGCTACTGCTCATGCCGCATAAGTTTCCGAACTCAATCAGAAACTTCGAGTGGCTGATGAGGAGCTCGACCGCATCAACAAGCGGTTCGATGAAACGCAAGGTATGCGCACAATAATAAGAAGGAATTGAAGTTGATATCAGAACCAATATGTATGTGGAGAGGTTTAATTCATAGAATTCAATGATTATGATCATAGGTAGCGCCGCCAATGTTGAGACCCTCAAGGGTGCCCTTGTCCAAGCCAAGAAGGAGGTAGAGGCGAATAAGGCAGCCGCTAACAAAGCAGCTGCATAGCTGGAGGCCGAGCAAACTGGCCGCCTCCAACATGAAGCTCGAGTGGCCGAAGTCGAGTAGGAGCTCAAGGATGCCATCAACAAATGCGAAACCTTGGAGCAGAAGACTTCAGACCGGTCGTCCAAGCTTTCCAAGGCTCTCAATGATGCCAACGAGGCGCAGATCGAGTCCCGGAGTGCTCATGAAGAGATCCACCAGGCAAGGCAGAGAGCGGCTGGTAAGGACTTTCATTTGCAAAGTAATTTTGGGGGTCAGAGGTATGCTTTGCTCACACGAGTGTGGAGTTCTCCAGGCGCATTTGTGGATCTTTTGAAGAGTGTTGGCGATGCCAAACAGTTCTTCGGGGCCAAGGAGGGAACTCAACCGAGAAGCTGTTCTGGTTGCTATATCTCGCGCCAGAACACCCAATGCCGTTGAGCGACCAGCTGAAGAAGCTGACGGAGCTGCATAGGGTGGTAGGCCTGGCAATGAAGGATCTAATAGTCCAACTTTGGCCAGCAGAGCCTATTCCGAGCAGCTACTTTGGCCTCGTGAAGTGACTGGTCGATGCGTGGCTGTGGATTGATGCCATAAAGCATTCGACCTACATAGAAGGTGCCCGGATGGCCTTTGCTTGTGTCATCGACCTTCTATGCAGGTCCGCCCGAAGGCAGAGATCATCGGAAGCCGGAGAGGTACTTCGATGACGTCCTAGAAGGAGCCCGTGTAGTAGAGGGCCAATGTTTGAAGGACACGATATTTCATTGAATGTGTTCAGGTTGTACAAGCCATGTTATAAACATGTTCTATGATATATCTTTGCTTGAGCCTTTTGTTTTCATTAATTTTTCCTCCCGTGTGGCCGTTTATTGTTATATTTTTGAAAGTTGCCAGTCGTCGGCTTTAGCCCCCATATAGATGCTACAGGGGTGTTCTACCTAACGCGTGACCACCTTTATCCAACGTCTTGGTCCATAAAGGAGGTGTCGTGGAATTATCACGTCAGATGTCCTAGTGTGAGGACTTAGTCGTGGAGCCATCGGAACTAGGTTAGCTTAGAGGGGTTAAACCGGACAAAGGACACATGGAGTTTATACTAGTTCGGCCCCTTGCGGTGAAGGTAAAAGCCTACGATCCAGTTGTGGTGGAATTGATGGGGTCTCGATGACCAGGGAGTGAATCCGCTTTGCCTAGTTCTCGAGTTGTTGTTTGTTGTCCCTGAACCGTCGCCGGGTCGTCCCTTTATATACATAGGTTGAGGCCTGGCCGGTCTACAGAATCCCGAGGCCAGCTCATACATGTGTCCGGCTCGATTTCTTCCTTTCCGTATCTTACAATACAAGTTACACATCTCATGGCGGTTTATGTCTATGGGCCCTAATCCGCCCTTGGGCCTTGGGCCCTTTAATCCCTGTAGTAAAGCGACATACTCCTTGTCTTCATGGTCTTCTATACGGATGACTCCTTTAGTATAATACGGCCCCTTCTTAGCGGTTTATACTCTGTAGTCATATCCCCAACATTAGGCCCCAGATTGGTTTGAACTTGTTCATGTCAGTCTTCAACTTAGAGAAATTCTATTTTGAACATCTTCGTGTTATCCTTGTAAACCGCCATGACGTCACTTTCTGAAATCGTCGTAAACCGCCATGACGTCACCTGTTTATTAAAAAACCATACATACCTCTTCTTTATTAATCAACCTCCGAAAATCAAGGTGACAGCTGTCTCCCGTATCCATTTTTGGGCTCCTTGATTCCCACGCATGTTGCTTATCCATTCGTCTTATAAATAGGGCCGGGGGGGGGGTTCCTTTCTCCTTTTCCCCCTTCGTGCCTCTTCATCTCTTCTTCATCCTTGCGATGCCCAAGCCTTGAAGCTCCGCCACCGCCCTCGACCTTCAACCGCTGCACCACCCTTGGCCGCTGCATCGACCTGAGCGCACCAGAGTATCGCGGTACCTATCCGCTGCTCCTGTGAAGCCAGTAAGTTTTCTTTCCTTCAACCCTAGATCTGTCATTAGGGTTTTATGTATCCGTCGGTGTTCATCAGTGTTCGTCGACATTCATTGTTGTACTTTACTGCCACATCATATCTTGATAAACTTGATATTCTCCATGTGTGGCCATAGCTATAATCCATTTTCCTCATCATATCATCCCTTCTTCAGTAAACAGATCCCATCTGGACCTTTGCTGCTCCGCTGTCACCACTTAGGTTTCTCAAAATTTTTCCCTTATTTGAACTGTGGTAGATCCATAATTATAACATCAGTCTGCGAAACCTGTTTCTGTAGCACTTAGTAATTTTTAGATCTGTTCCTTCCATACCACTGTAGGCTGTTTAACCTTTAGAAAATGATAATCCGCCAGGTACCATTAGCCCTCTCTTAAACCGCCAACTCAACTTTAACATGAGTATCCGGTTTACCATGTACATATGCTCTGATTTCTCCTTCCCCTGGCCTGACACCGGTTTATGTATACCAGTCTTTGAACCATAAACCAACTTTTAGTCCTCTTTTTCAGCTTATCATCGAAATGGCCAAACAGTTCTCTGCTTGCAATTGGGGTCCCTCCCAGGTTACTGAAGAGCAACTGACTGGGTATGTTTTGACTGGCGCTTTAGCTAGCAAAGAAACCATCCACTGGAGGGCCCCGGGTACTAAGAATCCTCCTGAACCCCAAGGTGGAGAAGTAGTTCTGTTTGTTCATCATCTGGACCGAGGGTTTAGCCCTCCCGGATCAAAAAATTTCCGTGATGTACTTGCCAGCTTCCAAATCCTTCCTCAAGACATTGGACCGAACTCTGTGTCCAATATATGCAATTCCCAAGTGTTTTGTGAGGTTTATCTGCAAGAAGAACCGACCGTAGAGTTTTTCAGAGACTTCTTTTACTTGAACCGTCGTACTGAATTTACAAACGGGCCTAATACTGAACTTGGCGGGGTGTCGATTCAGAAAAGGAGATATGTCAATTTTCCTCACGCCAAACATCACAGCCACCCCAAGGACTGGAATTCGACTTGGTTTTACTGCCAGAACACTGCCCCTAATAATGAAAATCCTCTGCCGGATTATCGTGCTCACCGGCTCACTAGTGAACATCCATTCCCCCAACGACTTACTACCAAGGAACAATCCAAATATGCACCACAACTTTCCAAGCTCCGATCCTTTATGGCGAACAGTTTAACCGACATTGACCTTGCCCGCTGCTGGGTTTCTTGGAGCATCTTGCCCTTAAGCCGTCGCACTGGGTTAATGTGTGAGTATACTAGGGATGTCAACGACCCTCAACGGCACACTGATATGCAACTAACTGACGATGAAATTACTGAAGTTGTCAAAAAGATGTTGGATGAACCGATATCTGAGTGCAGCAAGACAGCGCTGAGTCCCTTTTATGTCTCCAACAAACCGCCAGTTGTAAGAATTGCATCCTTCTACTTTAACCCACCCCCTTTTAAACGCTTTCTGATGACCTTCTGTTCATCTTTGCAGGGCAATGATCCATTCTGGAAGAGGAAACCGCAAGACAAACCGGCAAAACCGCAGGACAAACCGGTGAAGGTACCTCGCCAAAAAACCAAGGTTGTAAAGAAACCTGCAAAGAAGAGAACCGCCGAGTCCCCTGGGCCGGCCAATAACGAAGATCTTGATGACTCGGAGTCAGAGGTAGAACTTGATTCTCTTGGTTCATTTTTCATGCACCTTATTGACAATGATCATTAGCAGGATGATGCGGAAGCCAGTCATGCTGGTGGCGAAGAGGTAACTATTCTCTCTTCCGACTCAGATCTTGTACCACCACCA
This sequence comes from Triticum dicoccoides, assembly GCF_002162155.2. Taxonomy (NCBI): domain Eukaryota; kingdom Viridiplantae; phylum Streptophyta; class Magnoliopsida; order Poales; family Poaceae; genus Triticum; species Triticum dicoccoides. The sequence goes on from NC_041381.1 coordinate 432,979,477, forward strand.
AAAATCCGTCGAACAATCCAGAAAGTAAAATATTCACACCCTCTCGCTTATTTGGATCTGCACTTTTCTTTGAAGACACAGCAGCATGAAGCTCGTCGGATGACCCGGCATAGCGGCCAAGTGGTTACCTCCTCCGGTTTACCGGACATACCGGTTCGAAAACACCGCCCAGAGGTCTCTTATACTCCTAATATACCTTGTCCCAAGGCGGGCTATATCCGATATCCTCTTAATCCATCTAATTCAAATTATCAGGGAACCTCCCATTTATCTTTGGGCGATTCAACAGGAACAAAACTTCTAGCCCTTAAATCAGTTCCTGGGTAAGCAGATTTTGCTAATCCGCTATACCTTTATATTTTAACCTTTACCTTGTTCTGATGCACATTTATTATATTTCCAGGGCCAAAGCCAAGGCCAGGAAGGGGGCCAAAGTGAACCCACCAGCTGAAGATCCCAATCGTACTGAACCGGAGAGAACGCCTGAACCATCCAGTCCAAATACGGACAATATTCCAAGTGACCCGCCGATGCCGGACCAAGCCACTGAGGGTGAACATATGGACGCTGATCCAATGACTCAGGCTACTGATCCACCAAGCCCGGCCAAAGGTGCTGATAATCCACCAAGCCCATCGAAAGGTGCTGATAATCCGCCAAGCCCATCAAAAGGTGTTGATAATCCGCCAAGCCCAGCAAAAGGTGCTGATGATGATGTTGTCATTACTGGCACTGGTCATACCTTCCCTGGCCATCCTGTCGCTTTACCCAAACACAACGCCAAAGAGGAAAAGATTGCTCTTGATAAAGGGAAGTGGAAAACTGATTTATCAAGCTATGCCCACCTCGATGCCCAAGAGCTTCATTCTGGATATTTAAACCGCCTGTACACAAGCCGTGAATATGAAGCCGGTTTAGTCAGTCTAATGAAAGAGCGTTATGAGGTAACTCTTGTTCCAACTTTTCACAAAGTTTCCTTCTAATTTATAAATGATATCAACTCCAGTAGCCCCCAAGGGCCGGTTCCATCCCTTGTGGATAAACCGGGACTTTGATAAAATAAGAGACTTCATATGCGTAACCCCCAAGGGCCGGTTTATCTCTTCAAGATGAACTGGGACTTCCTGTCGTAAGGCTGACCCTTCTTGTTGAATACCTTTAAATCTCGGTTTATCATCCAGAAAATTTGTACAACTGTGTTGTTAGAATCAATTAGGCATTAGCCCCCAAGTGCCAAGATTAATACTTGTAATGAGCCTTGGGACTTTACCATTTTGCTGAGAAAAAGCGATAGACATTAGCCCCCAAGTGCCAAGTGTATAACCTGTTATGTGCTTGGGACTTAAAACATGCACTACCAACTTATTAAATGTCTCTTCCAGGCGGATCTAAGCAAAAAAGAATCTCAAATTGATGATCTTCAAGAAAACCTCAAGTCCCAGCAAGCAGAAGCGTCGAAAGCAAAGGAGGAGCTGACCAGCACCTTAACAACCATGGAACAGTTGAAGGAGAACTTCAAGAAGGAGCGAGCAGAATGGGACACTGAGAAGGCAACTCTAGTGAAACGGGTGGAAGATGCTGAGGCAGCCCTTGATCCGGTAGTGGAAGAACTGACCGGTTTGAAGCAACCAGTCAATGCTATGACCACTGCTCTCTTCGGTAAGTATCCGCTTCATCAGTTTGTATGTAACAATCTGCACGATATCGCCGGTTTACTAATATTTGACCGCTACAGGTAGCCGCATTGCTCATCTTGGCTCCGATATGCGTAAAAAGCTAAAGGCTGCCTATACACTGATAGAGGAGCTATATTTCGGTGCCCAACGGGTCATCTGTACAGCTTCACATAATAAACCGCCCCCAACTTTGATCAAGGAGAAGCTGGAAAAATTATCCATGATGCCTGCTCGTATTGAAGAATTCAAAGGATCAGCTGCTAGGGCCGGTGCTCTTACTGTATTAACCCGGGCTAAGGCATGGATATCTGATCTTGATCTGTCTGACATAGGGGATGGTTATCTAAGCATTAAAGAAGACGGGCCAGAGTTTGACAATGATGAACTCAGGGCCATAACAAGAGAGATGCGTCCATTGGCGAGAAAGATGGTGGATGACACTAATTTGTCATTCTATCAGTCGGTTTATGATGCCGACAACAAGCGGCTCAGCGCTCCAACTTATGATGTGCAAGACCTTATCCTGCCAATCCATAAGCACACTTATGCCCCTAATGTTGAACCGTCCACCCTTATAAATGATGAAGATGTATTCAGAGCGTTAACTAGGATCGATTGGTCAACCATTAACTTCCAGCCGCTGGTTCAAGAAGAGGAGGATGAACCGACCCAGAACGACCTACAGTCTTCACGTCAACCCGGTGATGAATCATGATCCGGGAGCTAGTTTAGGTTATGCACACTGCGATCCGTGGGATAAACAATTATTCTTTTGGGCATCAAAGCGCCTTGTAATAGGCTAGTGGAAATACTTCTTTGATCTGTTGCCATCATGCACTGCTGCATAACACTGTTTAATACGTCATGACTGTTACTGTGTCTGCTTATGTGCCTTAGCAATTTTATGCAATCCTGTTTCTGCACATAATAGATTGAAAAATTGTCCTGGTGGCTTACCGCCGGATGGGTCATAATGCCCAATATAAAGCCAGGGTTTATAACCAAGGCTGCAAGGATAATAAAATATGAAATATATCATACCTGTGATATTGAATCACATCGTTGGTTTACCAACTTTCTTGTAGTAAGGGTGATAACCCAAATCTGGAGTGTTGATAACTCTTCACCATGCTTTGCTGGTTTATACTGAAGCCATGCCGGGTTATGGTAAACACCGGATGATCATCCTGACGACTTATAGTCAATGTTAGGCCAGGTTAACAAACACCGGTTTATAATTGAATGCGGTCTAGCAAAATATAGCTAAAAGCCAAACCGGTTAATAAACACCGGGTTAAATTGACGACTTATAGTTGGGCCGGGTCAATAGACACCGGTTTATCATAAAACCTTATCAAAAGAGAAAAGACTTGATAAATAAAGGCAAATAGAATCTTGTAGTCGAGGCTTTTCAAGGGATGCCAGGCCCAAATTCGAGGCTTTTCATGGGTTGCCAGGCCGCTGAGTTAAACCATTTGACAAAGCATTTTAAGATGGACCTCACATTAACCAATCGTCATTTTAACTTTGACAAGTTCAGGGTCTATATTAGATTGACTTGTCAAATGTTCGGCGGGTCATACTAGGATTACCTGGAAAGAGTGGGTTACTTTATGAAGGCAGGTTAACCCGGGTTTTTAGGTGAATACACCTGGCTTCCAAGCCTGGCTCGATAGCCTATTACAAGGGTCCTTTCAAACTCTTTGTTGCTTTGCACAAAGAGCCCCCAAGTAACATTTTGAGTTGTGCTTAGTGGGTGCCTATGTTTGAGTTGTGCTTAGCAACAAGACTCTCTTTGGCCCCTTGGGTGTGAAGCTCCCAAGCTTTGTTGTGGCATGATAGCCGGATTAATGGATAGAACTCCACTTTGTAAGCTGAAGCCCCCATGTAATCAAGAAATATTTGATAAAACGGCAGAGGCCCTGCTTTTAGCAAGGATGCCGGTTTATTATATTGATCATAATATATACATTGTCAAACTATGTACATAATAGGAGCCTATGGCTCAGGTGTAGTAAGGCCGAAGATGAGCAATATTCCACGGTCGACGGGTCTCCTCCTTCGATTTGCGTGAGTCTTTGTGCTCTCGAACATCGATGAGGTAGTATGACCCGTTGTTCAGATTATTGCTGACCACAAAGGGCCCTTCCCAAGTTGGGGATAACTTGTGCATATCAGTCCGATCCTGGATGAGCCGGAGCACTAAGTTGCCTTCTTGAAAAGTTCCGGTTTTAACCAGGCGGCTATGATAACGCCGCAGGTCTTGCTGATAAATCGCCGAACGAGCCAACACCATGTCCCGTTTTTCATCTAACAGGTCCTGGGCTTCTTGATGTGCTTGTTCGTTGTCTGCTTTAACATAATTGGACACCCGGGCCGATTCATGACGAATATCACTTGGGAGTACCGCCTCTGCCCCGTAAACCATGAAGAAAGGTGTATAACCCGTAGATCGATTAGGGGTGGTGTTTATGCTCCATAGCACGGAAGGTAATTCCTCCACTCAACAACCCGGCGTCCTCTTCAAAGGAACCATAAGCCGGGGCTTGATACCCTTCAAGATTTCTTGATTAGCTCTCTCAGCTTGACCATTAGACTGGGGGTGAGCCACTGATGACACATCAAGCCGGATGTGCTCTCGTTGACAAAAGTCCTCCGTATCACCTTTGGAGAGGTTCGTGCCATTATCTGTTATGATGTTGTGTGGAAAACCGAAGCGGAAGATTACCTTCTTCATGAATTGAACCGCCGTGGCTACATCACACTTGCTTACTGGCTCTTCCTCAACCCATTTAGTGAACTTATCAACAGCCACCAAAAGGTGGGTCTTCTTATCTTTGGACCGCTTAAAAGGTCCTACCATATCAAGCCCCCAAGTAGCAAACGGCCAAGTGATTGGAATCATCCTTAGCTCCTGAGCCGGAACATGAGCTCGGTGTGAGAATTTCTCACAACCGTCGCACCTTTTCACCAAGTCCTCAGCATCAGCATGAGCCGTCAGCCAATAGAAGCCATGACGAAAAGCTTTAGCAACCAAGGATTTTGAACCAGCGTGGTGACCACAATCTCCTTCATGGATCTCACGCAAAATCTCACGGCCCTCTTCAAGGGAAACACGGCGCTGAAACGCCCCTGAGACACTGCAGTGAGGTAACTCGCCATTGTGAATAATCATGGACTTGGATCGCCGGATTATCTGTCTGGCCAAACTTCATCTTCTGGTAACTCGCCCCAATTCATATACGCCAAATATGGAACCGTCCAATCTAGAATAATATGTAGAGCAGCCACCAACTGAGACTCCGGATCAGGAATAGCCAGGTCCTCTTATGTAGGTAACTTGACTGACGGGTTATGTAAAACATCTAGAAAGGTATTGGGCGGCACCAGTTTACGCTGAGACCCTAGCCGGCTTAAAGCATCTGCCGCTTCATTTTTGCGTCGATCAATGTGCTCAACCTCATAACCCTTGAAGTGACCAGCAACAATATCCACCTCTCGTCGGTAAGCCACCATGAGTGGATCCTTAGAATCCCAAGTACCAGAAACTTGCTGAGCCACCAGATCAGAGTCCCCAAAGCATCGTACCCATCTTAAGTTCATTTACTTAGCCACTCGAAGACCGTGGAGCAAGGCCTCGTACTTAGCTGCATTGTTAATACAAGGAAACATTAAGCGGAGAACATAACAAATTTTATCACCTCGAGGGGAAGTAAGGACAACTCCAGCCCCCGAGCCCTCCAATTGCCTGGACCCGTCAAAGTGGATAGTCTAGTATGTGTTATCCGGTTTGTCTTCTAGTGCCTGCAACTCTGTCCAGTCATTGAGGAAGTCCATGAGAGCCTGTGACTTGATAGCCATCTAGGGCATATATTTCAAACCATGCGGCCCAAGCTCAATAGCCCACTTAGCAACCCGGCCAGTTGCCTCCCTATTCTAGATTATATCTCCCAAAGGAGCGGAACTAACCACTGCGATGGGGTGGCCCTAAAAGTATTGCTTAAGCTTCCGACTCCCCATGAAAACCACATACACAAGCTTCTGCCAATGCGGGTATCTTTGCTTCGACTCGATGAGCACTTCACTGATATAATAAACCGGCCTCTGAACCAGATATTCCTTCCCAGCCTCTTTGCGCTCGACCAGAATAGCCACGCTGACAACCCGGGCATTAGCACCCACGTATAACAATAGTGGTTCATTATCGACCGGAGCAGCAAGGACTGGTGGCTCGGCCAACTGCTTCTTCAAGTCCTCAAACGCCGGATTAGCAGCATCACTCCAGACAAAATTGTCTGTATTCTTCATCAACTGATACAGTGGGATCGCCTTCTCTCCCAACCGTCTGATAAACCGGCTCAGGGCCGCAATATGACCCGCCAGACGTTGAAAATCATTGATACATGCCGATTTAGCCAAAGACGTAATAGCCTTGATCTTTTCCGGATTAGCCTCAATGCCCTTGTTAGACACCAGAAAACCTAAGAGCTTGCCTGCCGGAACACCGAAGATGCACTTGGCCGGATTAAGCATCATTTTATAAACCCGAAGATTGTCAAAAGTCTCCTTCAAGTCGTCTATCAGTGTCTCCTTCTTCCTGGACTTCACCACAATATCGTCCACATAAGCATGAACATTGCGCCCAATTTGATTATGAAGACAATTCTGCACACATTGCTGATAAGTCGCCTGCGCACTCTTGAGCCCAAAAGGCATGGACACATAGCATAAGACTCCAAAGGGAGTTATAAAAGATGTTTTCTCCTGGTCCTTAAACTGCCATCTTGATCTGATGATAACCAGAATAAGCATCCAAGAAACTCAAACGCTCACAACCCGTTGTAGCATCAATGATATGATCAATACGAGGTAGAGCGAAAGGATCGGCCGGACAAGCTTTGTTCAAGTCCGTGTAATCCACACACATGCGCCAAGTGCCATTCTTCTTAAGCACCAGTACCGGATTTGCCAGCCACTCCGGATGAAAAACCTCAATGATAAACCCAGCCGCCAAAAGCCGGGCTACCTCTTCACCAATAGCCTTGCGCCTTTCTTCAATGAAGCGGCGAAGAAACTGATTGATCGGTTTAAACTTGGGATCAATATTGAGATTGTGCTCAGCGAGTTCCCTCGGTACACCTGGCATGTCAGAAGGTTTCCATGCAAAGATGTCTCGGTTCTCATGGATGAACTCGATGAGCGTGCTTTCCTATTTCGGATCCAGGTTAGTGCTGATACTAAACTGTTTGGGTGAATCGCCAAGAACAAAATCAACCAACTTAGTCTCATCAGCTGGTTTAAACTTCAGGGTCGGGTCATGCTCTATGGTGGGCTTCTTCAGAGGAGTCATATCTGCCGGATCAACATTGTCCAGGTAGAACTTCAACTCTTCTGCCGCGCAAACCGACTCAGCGTAAGCCGCATCACGCTCTTCGCAGCCAAAGCGATCTTACAACTCACATGTACCGCAATGGTCCCCTTATGACCCGACATTTTGAGCTGTAGATAAACATAACAGGGCCTTGCCATGAAACTTGCATAAGCCGGCCGTCCAAACAGGGCATGATATGGGTGAGGGAGTCCTGGATAAGGGGGTATCCGGACAGCCGGACTATGTACATCGTCCGGACTATAGAAGCGTCAAGATACAAGACTCAAGACTTCGGCTCGTGTCCGGATGGGACTCTCCTTTGCGTGGAAGACAAGCTTGGCGATCCGGATATTATGTTTCCTTCCTTGTAAACCGACTCCATGTAAACCCTAGCTCTCCAGTGTCTATATAAATCGGAGAGCATGGTCCTTAGAAGGCCGATCACAATTACAATCATACCATAATAGGCTAGCTCTTAGGGTTTAGCCTCTATGATCGCGTGGTAGATCTACTCTTTTATTCCACATATCTTCAATATTAATCAAGCAGGAAGTAGGGTTTTACCTCCATCGAGAGGACCCAAACCTGGGTAAACATTGTGTCCCTTGCTTTCTGTTACCATCAGCCTAAGACGCACAGATCGAGACCCCCTACCCGAGATCCGCCGGTTTTGACACCGATATTGGTGCTTTCATTGAGAGTTCCTCTGTGTCGGCGCTGCGAGGGCTCGATGGCTCATCTCGTTGTCAAGGACGATATCACTTCTGGGGGAGCGCTGGCTGTAGGCCAGACTCTCCGGCTTGGCGGCTTCATTATGACCGCCCCATCGGCTGTCGCGCCGACGATGGCCTCTCGGGTCATCATGCATAACCTTCGCATTGGTTCGGAGCTTTCCGAACAGATGGATCCGATGGAGCTGTCCTCTCTTACACTATAAAAAAATACACTTATGTGATGATACGTGTTTGTCATAGTAGGTCGCGTTTTTTGTCATGCATGTACATCCATGACAAATTTATGACAGAATCAAGATAGTCATACCTGTGTTGTCGTAGAAATGTTCCATGACATTACCAAAATTATCATCATGTAAGTGTCCACTTCCATGACGATAAATCACGCGTCACAGAAGTGCTTTCATCAAGGGTGACCGACACGTGACATCCACCATAACGGAACGCCGTTAAGCTATCTGGTCGGGTTTTGGATCCGATAACCCGTTAACAGCCCCGACCAATGGGGATTTTCCACGTGTAAAATCATCATTGGCTGGAGGAAACACGTGTTGGCTCACCGTTGGGACAGATGTCATCCACTCATTGGACGGAAGACGCCTATGGTACGTCGACACATGGCACGGCCCAAGAGAGGCCCATTCCTGTGAAAAGGCCGGCCCAGTAAAAATTAGCAGGCCAGCCCATATAAGGCCTACTTGTGTCAGGTCCATTTAAGCCCAAGGCCCATACGAGATGAGCAAACTCGGCCCGTCAACGGCCCGTTAAAGATTTGACACCATTGCAACCCATCGTCAGTTCGAGCCCGTTAACAACCTGCTATATATCTGGGCTCAATATCGGCCCAATGAGATTTCGGCCTGTTAACGGCCCGTTTAATGGATGGGCCAATTTTCAGGATGTACATCTTTCGGCCTTTTAGCGACCCATTTAAATGGTTGGCTAGTTTCCGTCCTGGTGTGTCTTTCAGCCTGTTGACGGCCCATAAATCTGATGGGCCATTCGTTGTCGGACCTGAGTTTGGGCCTTTTAGCGGCCCATTTAAGTGTTGGGCCAATTTTCTGGCCCGGTGTCACTCTCAGCCTGTTGACGGCCCATAAATCAGTTGGGCCATTTTTAGTCGGACCTGAGTTTTGGCCTTTTAGCGACCCATTTAAGTGTTGGGCCATTTCCCGGCCCTGTGTGACTTTCGGCCTGTTAATGGACCATAAATGAGTTGGGCCATTTGTAGTTGGACCTTAGTTTTGGCCCTTTAATGGCCCATGCCCTTCATGGTCCAATACCAGCCCAGTTTCCCTTTCGGCCTGCTAAAGGCCCACAACACAGTTGGGCCATTTACAATACGACCTGACTTTCGGCCTCTTAGCGGCCCATGGTCTTCATGGTCCAGTACAAGCCCGCTGTCTCTTTCAGCCTGCTAAAGGCCTACAGTATAGTTGGGCCATATGTAGCCCAAACTTAGTAACGGCCTGTTAATGGCCCGTGAAATAAACTGGGGCCACCTGTTGCCCGCTTTGATGTCGGCCTGTTAACGACCCGAGAGGTAAGAGGGCCGACCATTAACTTTTGGCCTAGTAATGGCCCATTAACTTAATGGGCCCACTAAAGTTCGTACATGTCTTTAGGCCAAATTAGATAATTTGAGCCCATTACGACGAGCAATTATGCACAGGACCAAAACTGATCATGCAAAGGTACGACATACAGGGAATAACGTTGCACATCTAGCATATATTACAGGAAATTACATCCACTAGGTAATCAAAGATTGATGCCAGTGAATATAAATGAGCAGAACCTAACCATCTACAACGTCACAATCTGCAACCTCAGCACAGATGACACCCATAAGCATGTGGGCAAGTTCTTTCTGCTTTGCTACACTGTCTCTGAAAACATTGATCAGTTGTTGTGTCGCACGACTCTGCACCTCTGATTCATCCACCATTTCCATCATTGCTTCAGCCATTAATTGGTTCACAAACATTCATTTATACCATTGCATTCGAGACAAAGGATACTGAATAGATTCAGATGGCGATTTTGGCAGGCTTGTATTATTGATAGTGGAGAGTGTCTCGACCACTGCATCATAACATAAATTAGGACGGGAACCAAACAGATTAATCATGAGTTATTGACATACTACTTGGCCTAGATTTACTAGAAAGAAACAATGGGGTTGCCTTGCTGTTTTCAGAGTTTGTCTTCTTATCTTCACCAGCCTGCACAAAATTAACACACTAGCATTGCTATCATTGGCCAAGTCAGATAATAGGAAAGCAACATTGACACAACGAATGTTTGGGCAAATAGCCTACACCAAATTAACACAATATGGCACAACTATCATCAGCCAAGTAAGGTAGCACGAAAGCAACATTGACACAATGAATGAATGGGCAACCAGAGAAGCACTACAATTCAGTAATGTGCGTGATATGAGATAGTACATTCATGCAGCTCAGTATGCAAAACTACCAGGCAGTTTTCCTTACAAAAATCAACATTGGCGCCTTTAACATTTTGCTACAACTAATTTTAGATCAGATAAAGGTTAGATTCACGGCGATTAACAAAGTACATGTTGATGTAAAAATATAGTGATATACAACAGGTACTTACATCAGCATTGGAGCACAGAGAATTCTCGCAAGATATTTTCCTCGAATATGATCCCAATGGAGGAAATCTTCTATCATTTAACCTTATTTTCTAAAAGAGAGATGGGTAAGAAACATGTAGAAAATATGATCAGAATGCTATAAAATTTCATGATGTGAGATACGCACACGCTTCTTAGAATGGAGTTGACATTCTTTTGCTGGACTGGAGCGGACTAGTTCTTTGGCCACTGGAATCTGCTTATTATCAGTGGGAGTTGGGTTTCTCTGTGCTGGAGCAGTATCTATGAAAAATGGAGTTGGTTTATTATCTCCTGGCATTTGGATCTTTTGTAAAGACCTGGTTTGTAACCCTTCAGATTCTAACAGAGCCGTCTTCCCCTTGCATGCCTTATATAGAAGAATGGTGATTCAGTTATAAAACATGCTACATCAGAGATGGAATAGGTACTGAGGAATAGAAAGGCATGACATATTGACATGTATTCCCTCCATCCGGAAATAAATGGACGGGTCTAGGCGTATTTCAGTTCTAGATACATCCAGTTTTATCCATTTCTGCGACATTTAATCCGGACGGAGGGAGTATGATGTAAGAGCTAGGGATACGACAGGACAACATAGTAAAAAAACACTGAAAAACCCACTGCAGAACCAAAGTATTCAAACCCACTGATATGAGATAGTACACTCATGCAGCTCAGGATGCAAAACTACCAGGCAGTTTTCCTTACAAAAATCAACATTGTGGCCTTTAATCATACATTTTGCTAGAACTAAATTTAGATCAGATAAAGGTTGGATTCACGCCGATTAACAAAATACATGCTGATGTAAAAATATAGTGATATACAACAGGTACTTACATCTACATTGGAGCACAGAGAATTCCTTCAAGAATCTTTCCTCACAAACGATACCATTACAGAAATTCTTCTATCCGTTAAGCTTATTTTCTAAAAGATAGTTGGGTAAGAAACATGTAGAAAATATGATCAGCATGCTATCAAATTTCATGATGCAAAGATACGCACATGCTTCTTAGAATTGAGTTGACATATTTTTGCTCGAGTGGAGCGGACTAGTTCTTTGGCCACTGGAATCTGCTTATTATCAGTAGTTGTTGGGTTTCTCTATGCTGGAGCAGTATCTATAAAAACTGGAGTTGGTTTATTATCTCTTGGCGTTTGGATCTTTTGCAAAGGCCTTGTTTGTAACCCTTCATATTCTAACATAGTCGTCTTGCCCTTGCATGTCTTGTATAGAAGAATGGTGTTTTAATTATAAAACAGGCGACAGCAGAGAGATGGAATAGGTACTGAAGAATAGAAAGGCATGACATATTGACATGTATTCCCTCCATCCGGAAAAAATGGATGGGTCTAGGCGTATTTCAGTTCTAGATACATCCTTTTTTATCCATTTCGGCAACATGTAATCCGGATGGAGGGAGTATGGTGTAAGAGCTAGGGATACGATAGGACAACATAGCAAAAAAAACTAGTTGAATGTAAAACTATATGCTAGCGGAATACGTACAGAAATACCCAGGGCAACATACACGTGTATGATTGGGAAAATAAGATGGCATTGCAACAAAGCACTAGAACAACACTTCAATGTAAAAAAACATGGTATGGCAGACAGATGAAGTACATACTGATGAACAACAATGCATAAGATATTCAGAAGCATGATGTCCAAATTTAGCAGATGGCATTGCGATAGAGTAGAATGACAGTACTTGAATTTGAAAACATGTTATCATGAATGGAATAGGTACTGAAAAACAGGAAGGCATGACATATTTACATGCATGATCAGCATGCTAAGCACATGGCATTGCAACAGAGTAGATACACTCCAGGACATTATATGCATGTTGTACCCATATCACAGGCCAAGTTAGAGCAAGGACCTTGTGGGGTGAAGAGGATTCATCATCTTTCTGCAAGTCTTCTGAAGAACTGCCTTTACATGTTCCATCATATTGGGTATCATTGACATTAAGTTTATTGGCCTTTACATTGCTCCATGAGGTTCTTGTGGATATATCAGTGTGTGCAATTATATCTGACATGCATGGAAGACAACTAGTAGTTAGATTTATGTAAATGAGTGCCTGTAGGAGACGACATAAATAGTAGGACTGGGGTTAACTAGCAGCAATAGGTCTCATAAACTAAAGGGAGAACACAGATGAAAGCTACAGAATATGTATCGTTTGTACTCGAGATTAACTAGATGGCACACAAAAGTATTAAAGAACAACATAGGTAATACTAGAAGTGGTATAATACTATAATCACCAGCCTATGGGATAGCATTGGCTGATGGATGATAACTATGGAATAGCGTTACCTAAAGAACAAGTATCTTAGCTGAACTATGGAACAACGTGAACTCCCGAACAAGACCCGTAAGAGATCAGCATGAATATACAGTGAAATGTGATGATCTATTTTCCGTGCTTAGATGAATAACAAATCCATAAATGTTGCACACAAGTAAGATGAGGGTACAACCTATCTGGCTGCCATCCATAGGAGTGAGCATCATGTGCTGACTTGTCGATGGCCCTGCAGTTGTTGTGGCTGTCCATGTCGGGCACACACATTTGATGCAGGGAATTGTTGAGTGGGGACTGTAGCTCCCTTCTGGTGTATGCTTCCCTTGTTGGAGTAGCTGCGGTGAGTCGGAAGACGGTGTGTCTGAAGATGTAGATAACGCATAAAGTTAAGAACGACATATCTCTTTGATCCGAACAAATACACTAAGAGATCAACAGCAAGGTACGAGAGTGGTCACACGTCTATTGACTGAAGACTAAATTGGGGTCACACAATTTTATTTTATTTTGGTACTGTCCGATCTACGCCGGATGGCTTGATGGCCGTCTTGTGCCTCCCGGCTGACACTGTTCAGAATCTTCCCCGAAGAGCCAGCGACCAACGGCAGAGCAGCCTGCCTCCACCGTCCGTGGCCCCGTCCAAAACCCTGCTCCCCGCCCCACCGCACTGCCGTGGTTGCGCCGCCCCCGGGCCAATCCACAAAGACTCCCCGTCATCCAGATCCGGCGGTGGCAGTACCTTCAACCCACGCAACTCTAAAATATAGCCATCTAAGCGCTGCTTCCACGGCGAACTTGCGGCCCCGCACCCTTACGTTAGACACTAGCCAACCGGCAGCCTAGGAGCTCCGCCGCCTCGAGGGGTGCTGCTTCCCATTGGGAATCGATTGGCCTAGAATAAAAATTCAGACAACTGACGCCTAAATAAAGTGATTTCAAATGAGGGTGTTACCTATCTGGCGGCATGGTGAAGTATGCAGGTCTAGCTGCCGAGTCGGTGAGGCCGGCGCGGTTGCGGTGGTGACCGGTGGCAGGGAAAGAGCGATGTCGTGATGGTCGACGGCTACGCGGAAGCAGCTCCAGGACTCTGGACGGATCCAAAGTTGGAGCCGCTCGGCCGGGGCGAATCGGCTCTGGTACGGTTCACGCGTCCGTCGTCGAGGCAGCACCAGCAGCACGGAGTAAGAGGCACACGGCCCAGTGCACGACGGCAATTGGACAGCGTCTCCGACATTAGGGAGGAGGGCGGCTGTGAAATTGGTGTGGTGGGGGCGCCATGGAGGTGGGGCTGAGGTTTCGCGGCTCGGGAGAAGGGAGCTTCCAGGGGAGAAGGTGATTTGG
>NC_041381.1:432993908-433014691 GCF_002162155.2 Triticum dicoccoides
GGAAGGGAGTGGAACCATGTCTTACGGACGCATTTGTCTGAAATGTGAGGGGGAGTTACAGTTCTACCCTTGCATATAGGCTTCTCGGCTTGGGTTTGTGTACTGAGGGTCGGGGATAGTAGAGTAACTTTGCTTCTCCCCAAATAGTGGGCGGGAGCGATTTCGGGCGAGGAGGGCATGTTTTGAACTATAGTGGGCGCGAGCGAATTCGGGCGAGGAGAGCGTGTTTTGAAATAGTGGGCGCGAGCTATTTCGGGCGAGGAGAGCATGTTTTGCCGACCATGGTTTATGAATTATTCGGCACATGTCATTTCGGCCGAGGAGAAGGCGCGCTTGGATGAAGTTACGAGCCTACCCTCGATGTACAACGTGCAATTGATGCGTGTCCCACATAGGACGGTAATTTCGCGTCTCCCATTTATTTGCTCGGGCGAATTCCACCGAGCAGAGAGGATGTTTAACGGTTCGTTCAAATTTTGGGAGAACGAGCATCCACGTCTACCTTACCAAGTCGATTCGAATCAAAATTTGAAATATTAGCTTGCCACTTCTTTTTTAGATGGAGAGATGATGCTTGGGAGTAATGTGTTTTTACATGCTCGTTGCTAGCGATTTACTATATGACAAATAGTTGACCTACTCAAAAACGCAAATCAAACCCAAAATGAAATATCTCGATTCAATGAACTAGCTTGTTCAGTAGGTCAAAATAGTGAACTAAGTCCAAAACTAAACACCTCAATTGAGTAGCATGTTGTACAGTATTATAGTACTCCATGAACATGTTGAAAGTCAAATTAATGAACTTGTTTGATATACGCATATATCCGTTCATGTGTGGATTGCAGTCAACATGGTCACCAATTTAAATATTTAAATGCAAGTTTATATCAGTCTTTGATGCATAAAACGCGACCTCCCCCTCTCCCAGACTCTCTCTCTCTCACTCTCTCACCAACAATCTTCAATTCTGTCGCACGCATCCGACAGAAAAACCTTGTTGGTCCCTCTCCCTTTCTCTCTCTGTGTGTGTGTTTGTGTGTGGGGGGGTCTTTCTAGTCCGCATTCATATGTACACCATCTATAGGTCTCTCTCGCACACTATGTATGCTACTCTAGCTAGTCCAAGCTAGATATCTTGGGTGCACTCATCGTACACACACAAATGCCTTGTCTCTTTGCCCGTAACTCTCTCACGCACCACTATGTCGTCTCGGAGCTCTTCCTCCCCTCTATCAAACTCTCCATCCACCTGGGTCACACATACACATGCATATCTCACTCGCACTCGATAGGCCCATCTAAAACTCTATCTCTCTCCATAAGTCTCTCTCCATCTCACACGCACACACATACACACAATCTCATGCCCAGCTAGCCAAGTATGATGGTCTCTCACTCAATTGTAGGCACACATAGTCCCCCGTATATGTATATGACTAGCTAATCTTAGTCTCCATCACAAACATGTGCATGGTCTATCTCAATTTCTCTTGGGGCATCTTTCTATCACGCACGCACTCCCTCGATCTCCCACCCATATAGTCCCCTCACGATCTCGAGGGGATCTCTCTATCACAAACACACCCTCTCTCCCTCCCCATGCGTCCATGCCATCCATGTGTCCTTCTCGACCTTTTTTCCTTGTTGGCCAGACCTCTATTGGACATGTGCCACAAGGGTGTATCTCTTTGTTGCAAACAATCACACACTAGCTATCTTCGTGTATCTCCTCGCCTCGCTTTTCCATCTCGGAGATGCATGCGTGATATGTTCACATAAGAAATGAAAAACACACACACTCTCTCTCTCTCTAATTTATCGTTTGTTGTCACTTTCTCTTTCACACACATACTCTTTTTGCACACTTACTCATTCTCCTTCACACACATACTCTTTTGATCTGTCTCGACTGAGGCACTCACCTCCGTCCATAGAACATAGATTTATTGAAAAGTCAAACATCACAAAGTTTGACCATGTACGTGGAAAAAAAGAATTACATCTAGTACGGCAAACATATACCATTAGATTCACCATGAGATGTAGTTTTGTATGATGTATCTTTGGTATTGTAGATATAAATAACATTTTCGTAAACCTGATCAAAGTTTCCAAAGTTTGACTTCTAAAAAATTTACATGCACTGCATTATCGAGCGGATGGAATATCTCTTTCCACCTCTCAGCTATATGACGCACCACTCAGCCTTAATGGGGCTACTCAATCTCTCTCAAACTTTATTGGTCAGTTTGGTTCGTGACCTGACCCTCATGCCTTGATGGTCGGTACTGCCTGGTGTGGACGTGAGATGTAAAATATGTCTGCCTAGCCAGGCTTGTGTGGTGCTGAAGCGTTTGGTTCATGCCTGGGCCAGGCAAAGCATCAACGTCCCATGAATCAATCCATGCATCAATTATTTAATGCTAATATCCATCCATGTTGTTGTTAGCCTCGTGGCCGCATGACCAGGCATGGCCAAGCGTTCGAAATTGGTCGCTTGGGCCAGGCTACTTGTAGTGTCTGGAGTTCAGCCAGGCTAATTAAAGTGCAAGAGGGAACCCAGCCTCGGCGGGCTTTCTTTTTCACAGGGTAGCAACCAAACAAGCGTGCATGAAATCCAGCCACAACCCCAGGCCACGCAAAAGATGCTCACGACGCAAGCCAAACGGGCCTTATATCTCCCTGGTTCACACATACACATGTCTCGCTCGCGCTATACATATAGACCCATCCAACACTCTCCGCCCTTGTTCTCTCTCCATGTGACATGCACCCCCCTAAGTACTATAATCCCTCACTCCATCATAGGCTCTGTTTGGATCCATGGGTTAGAGTTAGTTTGGGTTAGTTTGGACTCAACTAACCCAAAGAGATCCAAACAGGAGGGTTTGTTTAGGTTAGATGCATCTAACCCATCCAAAAAAACTAACCCATCCAAGAGGTGCTTATTTGGGTTAGTTCTTCTCGGGACCACTAATAAACATTTTTTCTCTCGCTCTCCCCGCAGCAGATCCCTTCCCACTTCCTCGAAGCTTCTCGTCCTCTCCCTCCCTCCCTCTCGCACCGCCCATGAAGGTGCCTCGCCGTATCTGCGCTCCATCTAACCCTGCCATCCAAACACCTCTTTACTTAGAGTTAGTTCAGGGTTAGAATCTAACTCTAACCTCTAACCGAGTTAGAGTATCCAAACAGGGCCATAGGCGCAAGCACTCCCCCCTCCTAAGTATGATTATCTCTTAGTAGCCATCAGGAACACACGTATTGTCTGCTTCCATCCATACGTCTATCTCGATATCTCTCGGGGCATCTTCTATCGCGCACACACCTTGTCACTCGATCTCCCACCCATGTAGTCCCATCACGATCTCCAGGGGATCTCTCTATGATAAACATACACTCTCTCCTCCCCATGTCTGCATTTTCTCTGTACGTCTCTCTCGACCTCTCTCCCTTGTTTTTTAGACCCCTCTTGGCCACCTGCTAGGGGTCTTCCTCTCTCGGTTCCAAACAACCACACACTATCTCCTCACCTTGCCTCCGTTGTCGAAGATGCATGTGTGATATGTTTGCATATGACACGCACGCTTTTTCACCACTTTTATCGTGTGTTGTCCATGTCTATTTCACACACGCAACCACACTTTTTTCACTCTCTCTCTCTCTCTCTCTCGTCGGGGACTCTGTCACGTCCATAAGCATATGGATGTTTTGAAAAGTCAAACCTTAGAAAAGTTTGACTAGGTATATGTGGAGAAAAACATTTACATCTGGAACGATCATTAGATTCATCACAACATGTACTTACTTCATACTATCATTTATCTTTGGTATTGCCGATATAAGTAATTTCTTTATAAACTTGGTCAAAGTTTCAAAAGTTTGACTTTAAAAAAATGTTGTAACTACATTATCGAACGGAGGGAGTAGCTCTTTCTCTCTCTCTCTCTGCTATCTCTCACGGGCCTCCCCTCTCACTCGAACTCTCTTTACCGACGGATTATACGCTCACTGTGTCAGCGTATAGCTCTGTATATTGTTTAGTTGACAGGTCAACCAATCCACATGCTGCATTGTCAGCTCGTGTTCTGTATCTTGGTGTGCTAGCCCATGTGGCAGTGGGTGAAAATAAGTAAACTAGAGGCCCATCTGACATGCGGTGAAGGAAACAAAGTTGAAACCACTCGAGGTAGCACCCCGCATGCTAGTAAATTGAGGGTGCATTGAGGACAAACTTCTTGCGCGCGAAGGACGCACTCGCGCACAATTCACCACTGCGCGACGGCATGCACAGAAGGACGCACTCGCGCACACCCAGCACACAACACACACTAGCACACGTGTATACTGGTGTCGCTGCCGGTTGAGATGGACGGCGAGCCAGCCAACAAGCGGAGGCCGCTCGAGCCAAAACCGCATACGGCGAGCCTGGACTTCATCAGCAGCCTCCCCGACGACATGCTGCACGTCATCATCGGCCTCCTCCCCCACCAAATCTGCCATGTGGACCGCCCTGCTCTCCCGGCGGTGGCGCCCCCTCTGGCGCTGCGTCCCCCTCAACCTCACCGTCGACAGCTGCCTCTGCGACAGGGATTGCAAACGCATGGCCGCAGTCTCCAAGATCCTTTCATCACACCCTGGGCCAGCCAGACGCCTTGACATCCACATGTTTAGTACCAACTGCAAGGTCCACCCAAGTTTGACGAGTGGTTCTTATCCCCCGCCCTAGATCAGCTCAAGGAGCTCAGCTTTGAAGCTGGATGATGTCTCTCTCTGCCGCCGTCCGCGCTCCGCCTCACGCCAACACCGCGCCGCGCCAGCTTCAGCTCCTGCTATCGTCCCCAGATTAATGTCGCGCCCGCCCTTCTTATCCCTCAACTCAAGCAGCTCGACCTCTTCGACGTTGTCATCTCGAAGAAGGCTATGGAGCACCTGCTCCGTAGCTGTACTGCGCTTGAGTACCTTCGTCTTGAGAAGATCCACGGGTTCATTAGCCTCCACATCGCCTCGACAAATCTCCGATGGATTTATGTGTCTTGCTGGCCCCGTAACAAGACATCAATTGGGAAGAGATCACTCCAGCTGTTCCATGTTATGGTCATTGAGAATGCGCCTTTCCTTGAGAGATTGCTTGTATCGGATCTAGAAGGTCCAACAAAAATTAGGGTCATTGACGCGCGGAAATTGACAGCGTTGGTGTACTCGTCTGCCAAATTCTCCGAACTCTTTATTGGATCCGTAATCGTTCAGGTACAACACTCATCTTCTTCTCCGTCTTCTTGAAATTCACATCTTTAAATTTCTTCTTGATGTATTTATGACCGTCTTCCAGAAAATGATTCCCACAAGCTTGACCCAGTCCATGCACACATTGAAGATCTTAGCACTAAAATCTATCGGCCCCAATCTGGATCAAGTTGTTGGATTCCTTACATGCTTTCCATGCACGGAGAAGCTACTCATCGAGGTGAAACTTCTTTCCTATTAGTAAACGGTAATCACAAAATAGCTCAATTTTCTTTCGTAATTTTCCCAAATTACGATGACAAGTGTAGTGTTCAAAACTACATCTACGCACTGCACCGAAAGAAATGTTTTTAGTATTTTTTCTCACGTGATCACCTGCATCATTTTTATGTTGTACTACTATAGTAGCCTAGGCTAGTCATAGTGGAAAGTAACTTAGACTACTCCAGTAACTCTATGGTTACCCTAAGGGCAAGTACTACCTCCGTCCTGGTTTACTCTTCCAATTTTGTAGTATCAAAATTTGACCATAGATTTAACTGACAAAATGTTAATGCATGTCACTAAGAACTATATCGTTGGATTCGTATTTGAACATAATTTCAAATGGTGTAATTTTTAGTGACATGCATTGGCATTTTCTTAGGTAAATCTATGGTCAAAATTTTATACTAAATATGAGGTAGTATTCCCTCCGTCCTAAAATTCTTGTCTTACATTTGTTTAGATACAGATGTATCTAACACTAAAATGTAACTAGATACATCCGTATTTAGACAAATTTAAGACAAGAATTTTGGGACAGAGGGAGTCCAAAAGTGGGCTATGTAGGCCAAAACTTGTGCCAAATTCACTTGTGATGCATTTGGCATCGATGCCCCTCCATTGCTCACCTGGTGCCCCAATCTGGAGCACCTACTTTGCTCCGGTGCCAAATTAACTCACGCAATGAAAAAACACTGCATCGGAGAGAGAGAGGACAGAGGCAATAAAAAACACTTGTTTGGGAGAGTGAGAGGCTGGTGTAGTTGGTTTGATTGATTTGTTTATACATGTGGGTCTGTGTGCACAGCGGTGCCAACTCTCTCACATCGCGAGAGCGGTGCCAAAATCTTTTGATTTGACATCGATGCGTATTATGTGGCATATTTTTACGAAATATGGCATCAGCCACATAGTGGAAGGCAACAAATGCCCAAGCTCTTCACGTCCTCCTAGTTAAATGAGAGGAAACAGAAACGGAGAGAGAGAGGGAGAGAGAGAGTGAAAAAATATCACTAGCCAGCCAACCCTATCGTATGAGCGAATGATATTGGTACCTCTTGATGACACGGCAATCTTATGCAGCCAGCTGCTCTAATATGTTCTCTTCTTTTGCAGATAAAAAAAGACTCGAAAGTGAAAAATGTGCTGCACTATAACAATCTCATCGAATGCCTTGATCTCCATCTTACATAAATTGATTTGATCGACTACTGAGGCAGCACATCTGAGATTAAATTGGTCAGGTTCTTTGTTCTGGAGGCAAGTGTGCTCAAGGTAATGAGGTTTGGCGTTCTCTGGTGCAACAATGAATGGCGTGCTGATCACCGCAAGCGTCTAAGACTAAATGACAAAGTCTCCGCAGAATCTGAATTTGTTTTTGAAACATCAAGTGGCCAGAGACTCAAAAACTTATTTGCCCATTAGTGACTTGTCAGGGTGGTAGATTTTAGTTTGTACGATAACGCTGCATCCACCTAAAGTAACATAATTTCTTACGTGAACTTCCTAGTAATTCCCTCTTCCTAGGTGCAGCATTACTCCTAACATTTGTAATATCATTTTGAAACTTGTAATATTGCCGTGTCCTATTCCTGCATTTTCAAAATCCTGCGAATCAAACATGTCATGAGTTGGTGATGATGTTGTGCCTCCCATCTTTCACCAGTAGCCGTCGGATCTAGATCTGACGCATACAAACCAAGCTTATCCATTTTTGCAAAAAGATGCCCGCACTTGTTCCCTATTTACAAACAACTCCTTGTCTATCACAATCAGCATTATCTCCTCCCCACCACATCTAGAAGGCCGTGGAAAAATCTGGCGCGATGGCCGTTGCCGAAGCAGTCCACCCCCAATCTTGGTGTTCCGTGCAATGCACTGGCATCTACGCACGGGAAATTATGTTGAACAGGGCTAGTTGTAAGCATGCTAGCTCTACAGCCATGATGATAGTGACTGCAGATGGTGAGGCTGACTATGGTATGCCGAACACGGTTCCTATACTTTGGTGTCATCTCCAGCGCAGGGTCTTGTCACTTCACTGTGAGGAGCAGCATGTAATAATTTGACCAACGGGTAGTACAGTACTACCACGTCCATCTAGATTTTAGTACTTGACTAGCAATATCTAGTAATGCATGTCACAAAAAAAGTACTACTCCCTCTGTAAATAAATACATGGTGTTTTATTCCTATTGGCGAGAGAACTTAATGTTTTCTTGCTAACTAGAGTCTTAATAGGATTACATGCAATGATGCAATGAACTAAACACTGCATGTCATGTTTGGTAGTCTCAAGTCATTGAAAGCATGCACGGCCCACATCTCCCATTGGTTGATATGTCACGAAATAAGAAACAAGGAGGGAGTTAATGCACCGTGCCTAAGTGTTTTGGGATTATTTGGTTTTCGTAATGTGACTTACACAACATTTTTTTTACATGCATTAACATTTTATTAGTTAAATCAAAGGTCAAAACTTGGCACAAAATGCAAAGGGGACCAATAAACCAGTAAACATCAAACTTCTCTCGTTTGGCCCCAACAAGAGGTCCGGTGAGATGACTATATTGCACCGGCACGGAGGGGGGCACAGCTTCATTGACTTACGGCAAGTGCCTCTGGGTGAATGACACGTGGGCCCAGGGGGTGGCTGGCCCACCTATCATACAACCAAAGGTAGGTGCAGTAGAGGGCCGAGTAGTACGAAATCCTACGCACCTACGCACACTAACCAAGGGCAAGAGTGATCACTCGAATCGCAAGATCAGTTGACTAGTAGAAGCTAAGCTAGACCTATGGAGGCGATGAGCGCGAGCATCAGCCGGCTGTGCCAGATGGTCCACAACACCGACCTGTGGCCCGGCAACAAGGAACGTCTCCAGGTAGTATTGCTTGAGGCCGGCAGGGCGAGGGGCCGCTTGGATGACAACTTCGTCTCCTTGTTCGACGAGGTCCTCATCGGTTTCCTCGACAAGTTCACCGTCGTCAAGAAGCTCGCGGACGACTTTGACGTAAGCCTTTAGCCGACGCGCCCAGGCTCTTTGATGCCTGCCACCCTCAACGGCCACTATGGTGACAACCTCTTCGACGCACTGGTGGCCCTGCGACTGCCCGCCGTCGGTCTGGAGAATGTCCACCTTGAGGTCGCACTCGCCGCGCAGCGCCTGGCGCAGCAAGACACCATGGACATAATCACCCACGTCTACGCGCATGCAAGAGAAGGACGATAGGATGCTGGCCTTCTTGGACCGCAGGGCAACCTTGGACGCATAGTTCAGAAGCACGTTGAGCTCGCCGCCAATGCCGCTGCTCCTCACACGTCGGTTGGTGACCCGCTGCACTAGGGCGTGAGGATGTCGTTGATGGATCCATATGTATTTTTATCTTTCCATTAAATCCATGTAGTAGTATATGATACTACAGTAATTATCTTACCTTTCACATCAACTTCATAATTTTCGTACGTACTCCATGCATGAATGGCGCCAGAACCAAACTTCTCATTACTCTAGGCAAAATCGTTATTTTCTATCTATCGATCGCGCCATGGAGCAGAACCAAATTTTACAAGTTATGAGTTCAAAAGGAAAAGCCTGCCGTTTTCGCGTCACACCCCCACACGGTTGGTCCGGCACGCCGCTCAAGCGAGAATGCATGCGGTGTTGCATTTTCACTTACAAGTGGGACCGTAGTTGAGCAAACCGACTATCGGCAAACCCCCACCCCGCCCACCGCGCGATGGCTGAGAAAACAGGAGGGAGAAGAGATGGCTGTAGCACGGACTCCAAGAAAATTGGTGTTGGATGGGACTCATGTGGGTGGTGTGTGCCATAGTGCTAGACGTGAATGCTAGTTATGGCCCATGCCACCCCACTATATTGAGCCTATATCGAGGTATAGTACGTAGAACAAATTTCCCGCAGTCCGTGCTCAGCACTCCTCTATCTCTCTTCTCAGCCAGCAAGCGGACGCGCGGAGCCCATCATCTGTTTGCTCACATGCAGTCCCACATGTCAGTGAAAACGCAAGCGGACCCACTGAACCTGCACATCTTTCACCTCGATGTGCTGGTGATGAAAAACAAATCCAAGAAAGATCTTCGGTGGCCGCTTTTGGAGTTACTCAAGAGTGGTAAGATTCTATTTACAGTTTAACCCAAGATGCACATCTCGTGGCTTCAACTTATCAACTACCACTCTATTTTCTTTCATCACACGACCTGGATGCTGGATGTCCCACATGTCGGCAAAAGGAGGAAGAACCCGACCAAATCTTCGGTTGTGCTCTCGGATTAGACTAGTTGTGCTAACTTAAAAAATTTATTGTGTACTCCCTCCGTTCCAAAATACTGGACTTCCATTTGTCCAAAGACGGATGTGCCTATATACTAAAACATGTCTAGATACATATATATTTTGACAAATAGAAGGCATGTATTGTGCAGCGGAGGGAGTAGAATGGATGCAAGTTTTTGTATTGGGAAGAAGAGTACATCCATATATTGATAGAGCGCAATTTAGTAGATGTTCTATCACTTTTAGCTAGAACAGAGGCTATAGATGAGATTAGTGCACTTGTTGATACTCCTACTTGGTATGCGTGTTGCTGCTTAGATGCAGAGAAAAATGGAGCAGAGGGAGTACTAAAATAGAGGCTAGACATGAGACTAGATGTGAGGAAGCAATGTCTACTTCTTTACACTCGAAGAAGAAAGAAGCACGCAAGATCGAGCCTCCGCAGATCAACAATGAATGCATCGAGAAGGCACTAATCCAACTTACAGGAGTAGCAAAATGTATTCTTGTGGTTCTTGTTTTATTTGGTCTTGCTTTTCTAGTCAAAATTATCGTTGGAGTTCGTGCAAAACGGAGGTCCGTTTGGGGTCATGCGTTGCAGTTGGCCTTACAAGTGGGATCGCAGTTAAGGAAACCGACTATCGGCAAACCCCCACCTCGCCCGCCGCACGATGGCTGAGTTAGAGAAACGATGAGGTTAAAGAGATTGCTCTAGCACAGACTCCAAGAAATATGATGTCAGATGGAAGTCGTGTTGGTGGCGCGTGCCGAACTCCTGGACGTGAATGCTTGTTCTGGCCCATGCCACCCTACTACTCCTACTAGTTAGTTCTATATAGTACTACTAGTATCGAGGATTCGAGGTGCTGGTTACGTAGTACAGTATGGCTACAATAAAAACACCCGCACGACGCGCAAAGCATGTGAAGCTAGTACAAATAGTGTACTACTATTGTTGATTGGCCCCATATGATAACCTGTTGCAATGCACGTACAATTATGTATTTGGAAAATATATTTTTTGCCTCGTCGCACCACTCACTCACAGAAGCAACTCGAAAGCCATTCATAAATTTAGTAAGTTTATCACAGGCATATCATTTTATTACATATAACAGGTCATCAACCCACATAGACAACGAGGATACATTATAAATACTAAAGTTTTACCACAGAACAAATAACAAGCAATGAAATGAACTTCAACTCAACCATTCCTCAGCGTTGGAAACTCTTGCTTTGAACCACAAGTGATTCTCTAGGATGGGCCATCCATTGTCGATCTGGAGACCAACACAGGACTAATCATCCAGGCTGAAGCGGCCTACTATATCAGTACCAGGGTAGGGAACCACCCAAATGTCCGAGGTATAGACACAATTGCTTCTCATAAATGGTAGTAACATTGTGTCAACAGCAGTTGGATCGCCTTTCACCATCATTGGATAGTTTTGTCCAAGGAAGAGCGAGTTTTCTCCAAGACTATCAATTCTGTACCAGGGAGAAGGAGTTGGCGCTAGCACACTAGTATCCATCCCGAATACCATGCAACGGGTGTTGGAATAGGTCTGGAGAGTGCGACCATGGGAGACTACACCTGCTTCCTTAGCAGTAACATCATCAGTGGGCTGTATACACACGAGAAGAGGTGATCCATCGGAATTAGTTGCCAGGCGCCAAATAGTATATGGGCGCTGCTTGTCCTCATGATCATGATCATCACCATCATCATCTCCCCCTTGGTTATAAAAATCTTCAAGTATAGGTGGTGGAATGTTCACAGGACCTTGGAAACACAAGAAGAAGTTTAATTAGTAAGGCTGGCCATAGTGGGGGTAACATAAGTAGTATCATGCACTTGGGACTCGCAAACATGCTTATGTGGTAGGCAATTAAGGAAGAGAGAGATGGTTATAGTAACATAGGTAGATACCGTAACATAATAAATGTGATGCTACTATGTGTCATGCATGGCAATAAATGAGACCACCTATGATATTAATCTAAGATACTATGCACTATAGAGGTAGTAACATAAACTACTAGTAACATATGCATGTTACTAGTCTAAGTTACTCCCCACTATGACCAGCCTTGCTACCCACATGCATGTGGATGAAACAATTATAATTACGATGGAAGACAAACGTACCGAAACAACGAGGATGCCATGCAAAAACAGTGCCACGAGTGGTGGCAGCAAACACAAGGCCCTTGTATTGAATTGCATCATAGTACTCATCCGTGTAAAGAAACTAATTTTTGAGCAATATCCATCCAGTCAAACCACTGACGACGGCAACAAGCTTGTCGAAGATAGCAACAACTTCATAGTTGTTCTAATTCCAAGAGCGGTTGGGGACTCGAGAAATTGCTATCTTCCATAGAAGACAGTCACTATGATTGTATTTGAATGTGCATACAATACCGGTGTGCTCAACCTCTGGGCAGTCTGCTGAGATTTTTGGAAGTGGAACCCGGTCACGAGTGTACACGTTCACAAGTTCCCACTCGCAGTTGGACCCAATGTAAACAACCCAATCTCCATTTGCGCCTGCCCAAGCCTTGCCCTCAAGCGATGGCATCTTAACATCATACGTATCATTATCAAGCGGCATCAACTTGCACAGGGCAAGGCCTCCGTCGTGACGACGCCAGTCATCAGGGTCACGGCGAAGAAGATAGGGGAGATCAAACCGCTCCTTGACTCTTGGGTTCCTTGTAATGATGTTATTAGTTGAGTCGAGAATGGGCTTGAACGAACCTGCCATGCTAGCCGAGGTGATGACGTCGCACCGATCAATGAGTTCCTCCACCATGTCATCTTTCAGATCGGGGCAAGAATAACGGGGTCATTTCCGTCCTGTTCCCTCCATGGAGAAGACGATCGAACAATGGCAGAAGAAAGGGTGAAGGGCTGAAGGAAAATGGAGGAGGGAGAGGAAGAGCATGCGACAACAGTTCCAAATCGAGAGGGAAAGGCGAAGAGTTGGTGGATGGTTTCTAGTTTGCCACGGTTCACGAAGGGGCGCCCCGGCCTACACGTCGGTTCGGAAATACTCCTACTACTCGCCGTCGTCTCACTGATATCTGGAATGGGACCACATGTCAACGAGACATGGTGTGTAATTTCTCGTGCAAAATGTGATCTGGCCGCGTTGGCCCGAGGTGCCGCATTAGTTATCGGCCTTTATTTTTTTAATGGCGTGTTGTTCAGTTTTGAAGCACAACTAACTGGTACTGTACACAGAGAAAATATAAACTACTCTACCACTACTCCACCTCCAGTGCTAGTAGTACAAAGAAGATATATAGGCTGGAGCTTCAGCGCTTTCTTGCCAAGGGCTGCCCACTTGCTTCTCACACTACCACCCTCTCTCCAGATCTAAAAAAGACGGCCCCTCTCTCCCTCCTCACTGGTGGTCACAGATCCACCGGGGAAGAAAAGGACGTGCAGAGTTGACGCACTCATCGTCGGCGAGCGAGGTCACGCACTGATGACAAGGTCGTCCTCTTAGACCTAGCGCCCGCGTGGGATCGCTGCCGTAGTGTTTGTGGAGGACAACGACCATGAGCGAAGCCACTTCCCGCCGATCCTCAGGTATGCTACCTCTTTTCGAACCATACCCTTGTTCTATTGCCCCATCTGGCACGTCGTTGCATGTGGATCTTTTTCCACTCCACCATCTTCCCAATTTGCTATCCTCTGCTCTACTGACCACGCAAACGAAAACCATAATTTGCACTATTAAAGGAAACCCTACTTCATGCAGACTAATGCATGTCTGGGTTGAATAAGGAAAGGAAGGGAGACTGTACTGTCCAAGAGAGTAGGCATCGAACCTGCATCTAGGTTGAAAAGGGGAAAATCAGTAGCTAAGGAACGAGTCTCATGTCTCTTGGTTGAAGAAGGGTAGAAAGGCATGACAACGCAATAGAGAATGACCAGGTCGATCGGTTTGTTGTCCTCGCATAGGAAAAAGGTGGCTAAAGAGAACAAAAATGGGACATAATCCACATATGCTGCCTGGATATTTTTTGCTCTGGGCAACCATACCCCCCTCACCACTCTGCGTCCGTGGAGGTACATCGTACTGGTGCGCTCACTGTCCGAATGGGCCTCCCATGCTCTTATTGCCACTTTTTTTGCTGTTAGTATAACGCCAGCAGTCAAGTCAAGCAATGCTGCTGCTAAAGTGAAGCCACATTTAACTAGTGCCGCTCTCAGTCTAATGCCACCGATAAATTTAAGCAATGCCATTTAATGTCACTGGATTATTTCAGGGTTAGCCGTTGATTGTGGATGTATTAAAGATTTTTCAGTTAAGGCATTATAATGTTGTTGCACAGCCAGTATACCAACGATGAAACTTGTTACTACCTTCAGATTTTTGCACAGTTAATGCTTATAGATTACATACCTCACTTTCATGAGATAAGTTAATATTTTTGTACAGTGTCACCAAAATGCCAAGGCGCTGATGTCATTTTATTTTGGTTAAACTGCACAAACAATTATGAAGAGAAGAGGAAAGGTCAAGAGTGGGCACTTCCTCCTCCGTCTGTTCTCTTGATTCGTTCGATCAAGTTTTTATGTTTGATCGATTATCAAGATTGGGATAGCAATTTTTAAGGTCCCCCCGAGTTCGAAATGATATTTACCTTGGAGGTACATGGTTTGCAAATTTTTTATACTGTCATTAGTTAATAATGCTAGTTACCTTCAGACTTTTGTATTTGGTTTAATGCTCATGCACAGCTAGTATACCAATGCTGAAACTTGTTACCTTTACATTTTGTATTCTTAATTCTTATAGAAACCTTCCAGTGCTAGAGTTTATTGAAATCTGTTCAGTAAAACCATTGTACTGTACCCTGTAATAAACTAACTACTCTACTGTTGCACTAGCCACTGGATTAGTGTATATTTGTAGTATTCGAATGGTGTTGCATTAGCGTATGGACATAAATAAAGTGTGGCAAGCTTTCCCAGATATGCGCTCAAGAAAACTACTACCTGTTTTTCTAAATACTAAACGTTTGCGTACTTTAAATTCAACCGCGAAAACATCTTATATTAAGGAACAGAGGGTGTAGAGTTCACTCAAATTAACCCGGTAAAGCTAGTCACACCTTTGTTAAAATTAATGTTCATTATGTTATCGGAGGAGGTCTGTATGTTTGCAAGAGGAATTGTAGACTTCACAAACAAATTTGTCTTTCAGTCTGTACTGAATGTTGGCCAAGAGAAGCATCCATGTTAGTAGGAAGAACAGATGTTTTTTCCAGATCTTTGCTTTTGGAGCTACATATTTGTATATGATCTGTGAATCATTGAGATGCATTAACATGTTGATCTTATGTATGGGAATCGTACTAGTTAGGTTTAGTTGCGACGCAAGATCCGAACTAGCTGATCTTTGCTTTTGGAGCTACATATTTGTATTTTTTTTAGGAAAGCTACATATTTGTATATGATCTGTGAATCATTGAGATGCATTAGTAGTTACTTATTTCTGTTTGCTCAGTGTTTACAAGTTACTGATCGATCACTAGCTAGCCTACAAATGCGCACCTGGCAGTTTTATTTGCGACGCAAGATGCGAAGTGGCAGTTTTTTGAATAAAAATGCCTACCTCTGAAGAAACTGACAAGCTACACTATCGATCCTACACGGATAAAAATGCCTACCTCTGAAGAAACTGACAAGCTACACTATTGATCCTACATGGATAAATAGTGTATCACACACGCACTACCTCCTTTCTGATTTGCAGGGCTCAATTCAAGAAACGACCTACTCGATCCTACACGAATAAATAGCAGATCATGCACGTACTAGTACCTCCTTTCCGGTTTGCAGGGCTTAATTCAAACCTCTCAGCAACCAAGGTACTCCCTCCGTCTGGGTTTATTAGTCCCGTGAGCAAAGCAGCAAGACCAAGGCATGGCAATAATTAACGGCATGCAGAAGTTTAAGCCTAATTAATTCCAGCGATTTAAGTGGCTGCATGTGTGCCCTCGGCTGTGACTTGTTGCATGCTGCTTCGCGTACTACCTGCGAGCGATTCTGAGTGCCTCCATGCAGCCAGCCGTAATTAAGGGAGCTAACTGATGCGAAAAAGATACGCTTTAATTGTTGCGGGCTTTTTATATCCGTGAAATCATTATTGACAAGGAGGGAGATGATTCGAGTGCACTCGTTTGACCGCCCTGCCGGCGTGCGAACCAGACGTGACGGGACGGCACAGTCATAATTTCAGTTTCCCTAGTTTTCCACGGCAAGCTAGCATGCTAAGCCATTATGCATTGAATTCCGATGACCGTCGCGCTACCTTCCCCCTATAATTATTGTTTCCCGGCATTCTCCAGTGCCACCGTGACCCAACTCGCCATATCCTCATAAGCCCCCACCAGCCCGATGTCGCTCGCCACGTCCGCCATGCCCTCGCCCGTCCGCGGTAGGCGACGCTGGAGGCGGTCACCGCCGGAACTAGTGTTCAGTTTTTCACCGGAACACAGACGGAGGGAGGAGGCATTCTATCTGTCGTTAGATGACAATGCACAGATCGAGGAGTTGTTGGAGCGCGACCGCATGGCGGAGGAGCAGGAGTTGTTCGAGCGCGACCGCCTGGTGGAGGAGCAGCGTAACGCCGATTTGCCGTGCCAGTGGGACATGGAGCAGCAGTGCACCGACGCTCTGAGTCGTGAGCAGAGTGCCCGCAACTGGGCCGACTACGTGGAGGCCAGCGTCCGGCAAATAGCCCTGGAGGCTGTCGGGCACGCACGCGTTCGCGACGCCAATTTTTACTACCAGCTCGTCAAGTGGGTTTCCTGCTTGGAAGCCGAAGCTTCGGTGGACCACACCGGCATGGAAAGGGCCAACGCGCGAGCAACGCGCCCTATCGCACCTCTGGCAAGTCCGAGGCGAGGTGCAGGACGCCGGTGCCGGCATTTAGCGTGTACCGCCGGCATCGTCTAGTTAGCTAAGAGTAAGTTAGTACTTGTCTAGTGGGAGTTGATAGTTAACTTGGCTATGATGGTTGTCAACGTGGAAGTTCAGTACTCTATATGTGGATCAGACCTGTTACTTTGGTCTAAATGTTGAACTTTCCGTTTGAACGTATGGAATGGGATGTTATTTTTTTAAATGGGTTGTATTTGTCCTCCACGGGTTTAGAGGCTGACTTGTGGGCCTAGCAAGTTGAAGCATACACAATTAGGAGATGATTGTACGTGGAGAGGATGACAGCAGGGACCCACCAAGGTCATGGCAGTACGCAAGCAAGTGCCTCCTTATTTCAAGCCAATAAAAAATGGCTCCTCCTAGTGGATTTCTGACATCTGGGTCCCATGCCATTGTCAACATAGTCAATAAACGAGAGAATTGCACAACGAGCGGCTGACACCAGGGACCCAGCAGCTCGCCTAGTTATTTTTGTTTTGGGTTAATTTGATAAATGCCTCCGAGAAATGCCACTGCAATTTTCGAACTTTGAAAAATGCCATTTCATGCCATTTCTAGTGGCATTTTTTGAAGTCTGGAGTGGCGTTTTTCAAAGTTTGCAAACTGTAGTGGCGTTTTTCAAAGTTTGCAAAAAATTGTAGTGGCATTTTTCAAAGTTTGGAAATTGCAGTGGCATTTTTATGAATCGCCATAATTGGAGTGGCATTTATCTGATATGTTTTTGAGATGGAAGCAGGGTGTCGACTGGGCTGTGCGGGACACTCTGGCCTGTCTAGACAGCCTTTTGTTTTATGTTTACCACAGACCAGCCCAATAGTTTTTTTTTCTTTTTGAAAATGCCTAGCCCAGTTTTTTTGTGATTTGTCAAGTAAGTCACTTTATGAGGCTTGTTGGGCTAGACGAGGAGAGCTTCATTCGGCTGGCCGAGAAAATGGCCTATAAGTAATGAGAAACGGGTTGTACATTTTTAAAACACATCAAACCGACAATTAGTTTCAAATATCTTTTTTTCATTTCGAGATTTTAAATTGCATTGATTTTTATGCTTGGACAATTTATTGGATTTTATATTGATATACATTTATTTTTAAAATCAGTCTGAATGTGACTCGAAATTTCGTGATTAAAAACAGTTCAGACCGCACAGACATATGCAAAATTTCATATAATTTTTTAACCGTGGCCACAATATGGGCTGTAATGCTAACAAAAAGAATGTGGGCTACACAAAACCCCGTAAGAATTAGCAAATGGGCTGTAAACTATTTGAAATAATGGCAGATGGGTTGTATGCTGTTTTCCATAGATTTGAGGCTTTCCACAGATGGCTTTCCATCCAACGGCCGTCGTGCTTCTTCAATCTCTGCTCTTCTTGCTCCAGCCGCTCAAAAAAGCGCCGGCGAGACTGCCTGCTCCCTCCTCCCCGCGGCCGGCTGTGCTGCCGCGTAGGCCTCACCGCCCCACCGTACTCCCATTGCTAGCCTAGCTATCCCTCTACTCACCCTCAGTCTCACACATGCTGTTATTCTCCGGCGACGGCAGACGAACCAGTAATCAGTAAACCCTCGTACTCCTCCGCATGGGAAATAACTGCCGAGTATTCCCTGGCTCCGTGTCGTTCCCTTCCTAGGCCTCGCCGTCGTCCACTACCCTGGTGGTCTCGGTGCGGCCTGGTCAACGTGGTCAATGAACGACATCGATCGGAAGTGGACTGTACGTGGAGAGGCTGACAGCTGGGTCCACGGCCGCATGCAAGGAAATGCCTCCTTATTACACGCAAAATAATGATTCCTCCACCTGACATCTCGGACCCACCGAAAGGGCCTCTGTATTTCGCGAAAAAATGTTACCGCCACTGATAGCTTGGACCCACCAGCTATATCTTCGCACGCAAGGAAGTGCCTCCTTATTACGCCCAAAAAAAGAATACTCCCCCTGCTAGCTGGGACCCAGTATAGTGGGCCTACTAAGTTGACTGGGATGAAGGGCTTTGTCAACTTAGTCAATATGCACGATTCTAGCTCGACTGACCGTACGATTTCCATCCAATGGCCGTAGTGCTTCTTCAACCTCTGGTCTTCTTGCTCCAGCCGCCCAAAGCAGCGCCGGTCGTGCCTCCTGCTCCTGCCTCCCGTGGCCGGCTGTGCTGCCGTGGAGGCCTCACCGCCCCCATACTACTCCCACCGCTGGCCAGGCCATCCCTCCACTCCACTCACCCACACCCCCTGTTATTCTGCAGCGACGGCAGCACAGCCGAACCAGTGAACCCTCGTACTCCTCTCCGCGTGGGCATCCACTGCCGCGTCTTCCCCGGCTCCGCGTCGTCCCCTTCCTAGGCCTCACCGTCGTCCACCGCCGTGGTGCTCTCGGTGCGGCGTGGTCAATGTGGTCAACGACCGACTTCCATCGGAAGAATACTGTATGGGGAGAGGCTGACAGCTGGGTCCACGACAGCCGCAAGGAAGTGCCTCCTTATTACGCGGAAAATAATTATTACTCCACCTGACAGCAGGGACCCACTGGACGGGCCACCAGTATTTCGCCAAAAAACCGTTTGCCCCTGACTGCTGGGACCTACCTGACGGGCCACCGTATTTCGCGAAAAAAACGTTCCCTCTGCTGTCAGCTCGGACCCACCGGAAGTGCCTCCTTATTACGCACAAAAAAATGAATACCCCCCAGCTAGCTGGGACCCACCTTGGTGGGAGGCTGACTTGTGGGCCTACTAAGTTGATGGGGACGGAGGGCTTTGTCAACTTAGCCAATATAAACTATTCTAGCTCTTGTGACCGTACGATGTCCATCCAATGGCCGTAGTGCTTCTTCAACCTCTGGTCTTCTTGCTCCAGCCACCAAAGCAGCGCCGGTCGTGTCGCATGCTCGTGCCTCTCGTGGCCGGATGTGCTGCCGCGGAGGCCTCACAGCCCCCTACTATTCCCACCGCTGGCCAGGCCATGCGGCGACGACAGCGTCACACCGTAGCCGAACCAGTGAACCCTCGTACTCCTCTCCGCATGGGCTTCCACTGTCGTGTCTTCCCTGGCTCCCCGTCGTCCCCTTCCTAGGCCTCGCCGTCATCCACCGCCCTGGAGCTCTCGGCGCGGCGTGGTCAACATGGTCAAGGAACGATTTCCATCGGACGTGGACTATATGTGGAGAGGCTGACAGCTGGGTCCACGGCCGCAGCAAGTAAGTGCCTCCTTATTACACGGAAAATATTATTCCTCCACCTGACAGCAGGGACCCACCAGACGGGCCACCGTATTTTGCAAAAAAACGTTTCCCCCCTGACTGCTGGGATCCACCAGCTACACCTTCGCATGCAAGGAAGTGCGTTCGGGCAAAAAAAAGTGATTCGCCCCTCTAACTGCTGGGACCCACCAGCTACATTTTCGCACGCAAGGAAGTGCCTGACAGTCGGGACCCACCTGGTCGAAGCATACGTTGCGTTGTCATTTTGGTCGTGAACGTGTACGTACATACTGGTCGTTGTAGAGGCGCGCACGTGTCGTAGTAGAGGCGCGCACGTAGCATGTACACGTACGTACAACGGCCAGGGTGCAAGAAAGAAAATACGACCACGTATGTGTACATACGAGCGGGGTCTCGAACGCCTACTCGCGCATACGTACATGGCTGGGTTGGAATGGAGAAAGAACATCGTCGTCGTGTTCATGGGGAGCCGACCGGCTGGGTCAGAACGGAATGCGTGGTCGTGTTCATCGGGACGGCTTGGACGGAACAAGCGATGGAAATGAAGCCTGGCGTACCGCACAACAGAGGAAACGGCCTTGTGTTCGACCGGCCACGTTCGAAACTGGGTCCTGTTGATCAGGAGGGGCCTGGCGTACCGCAAAAGGGAGGAAACGGACCTCCTACGGTCGAAACGGTGGTCCTGTTGATCGGGAGGGGTGTGGCTTACCGCAAAACGGATGAAACGGACCTCCTACAGTCGAAACGGGGGTCCTGTTCATCGGGAGGGGTGTGGCGTACCGCAAAACGGACGA
>NC_041381.1:433015172-433100400 GCF_002162155.2 Triticum dicoccoides
TCACTGTTCATCCCAGAGGCAGCATCGATCAGCTTCAGTTAGCAACAGTAGCGAAGGAATCGCTCCATCGGGTTCAGTTAACAGCCATCGATCGATCGCTCGGGTTCAGTAACGCGTAGCCTGTAGTGCAACCGCTTGGGTTCAGCTAGAGACCAATGCCTCGCTCGAGTTCAGTCAGAGCCAACGCCTCGCACACACGCGCGTACGTATGAGAGAAACGCGCATCGCTCCGCCCCCTACCTCCCACCGTAACCGGCAACTCCCCGAAATTTTCCTCCCCCTCGCTTCTACCATGGTTTTTTTCTGTCATGGATGGCCCAAAGAATGTCATGCAGCTGCGTCTCCGGCCCGCCCAGGAGGAAAAGCCCATTTTTTGTCATTATTTTTTGTCATAGAAGTAGGAGCCCACCACATCTATGATGATACCGGGTTTTGTCACAATTATCGTCATAGAAGTGTCATATGTATGACAGAAAAAAAATTCGTTCGGCCCAAAATGTCACGGATGTGTCTTTTTTTGTAGTGTTAACGAGCTCTTGATCCCATCGCCGCCTTGGGAGTCGCTACAGACTATGACTGGATTGGGCTTAAACCCGACCAGAGGGACATTAGATCCCCGCCGGCCACCCATGAGATAGCGGTAGTGGAGGAACCACACGTGGGTCGCCCCTCAACTTTGAGGATGAATTATATTCGGATCACCAAATTCAGTGAGCCGAACACCCACCCAAAGGACTACATGACCCAGGTCCCGGACTTAGAATCGGGCATTGGGACAAAGGGATTAGGAAATACTCCAGACCCCGAACTGTCAGGCTCGGTACTTCCCGTGCCCCCGGGCGTCAGATCCGATCAAAATCCCGCTTCAGCAAATGACGCCCGCTCGGACTTAATCCGTCTCTCCCGTGTCCGGCAGGAGCCCCCGGAGATAGTACATCGTTACTGGGCCAGATTTCTCCTTGCTCTTAATAAGGTCAAGTTCTGCCACGAGGAGGACATAGTCTCTCTTTTTTGCAGAAACTGCACAAACAAAGGACTCCTTAATGTTATAAGTCGTCGTGACATAGAGCACCTTACAGACTTGGCAACCATAGTACAAAAGTACTGTGCAATGGAAAGTGCCTGGAAAACCCAGACAGAGCTTTGGGATAGTACGGCCCTCACCGGAACCTTTGTCCGAACTAAACGGCCGAACTCTCGTAAGTCGACCAACTCAATTCCCAAGAAACCAAAGCCCGCCCCAGGGCGTGGAACCGTATTGGAAGGATGGCTCAACGAGCCATGTAAGCTTCACAGCACGCCGGACGCTATGCCAACCCTTAGCCTTAGAGCATGTTGGATACTCCGGGAGGTAGCTAAGAGTGGCGAGGATCTCCTCGAGATCCATAAAGCAGACCACATCCCGCCAAAGAACACAATACGGTGCTGACAGTCTTCGAGACATTCGCCTCTAACAATAGGCGCAAGAGGGCGCATCGAAGCTCCGTTGAAATTTGCCGTGTGGAAAAAGTAAATCCGTGGAACGACCCTGCTATAACCTTCAATTCCAGTGATGAACCCCAATTCCAGTCCGTCCGGGCGCCGGCCGTTCTGGTCCTCAGCCCAATAGTGGATGGCTTTCGGCTCACTAAAGTACTCATGGACGGCGGAAGCGGATTAAACCTAATCTATGAAGAAACCCTCAAAAAGATGGAGATTGACAAAAGCCGCATTGAACAAAGTGGCACGACCTTCAGGGGAATTATCCCTAGTCGGGAGGCTCGGGGTGCGTGAAAAATCACACTCGACGTGGTATTCGGCACCCCAGAGAATTACAGGTCCCAAGAAATCACATTCCAAGTGGATCCTTTCAACAGCGGATACCACACCCTTCTAGGGCGGGACGCGTTTGCGAGCTTTCAAGCCAGACCCCATTACGGGTACATGAAGCTTAAAATGCCCGGACCCAATGGAATCATCACTCTAGCTAGTGATCCGGACGTCGCACTCCGCGCCAAAAACAAAACCGTAGCGCTGGCCTTGGAAGCATTATCCGAAGCCCTAGCAGCAGAAGAATTAACCATGCTATGCGCCATCATGGATAGGGATGACGTGATACTCGACAAGCGACCCAAGTCCACCTCATTCAAACCCGCAGATGATATAGCCAAATTCCAAGTCCACCCAACGGACCCCATGAAGACAGCTTCCATCGGGACACAGTTGAACCCCGCTATGGATGCTGCACTGCGCGACTTCTTACACGAGAATTGGGATGTCTTCGCCTGGCACCCATCGGACATGCCGGGCATCCCACGTGGATTGGCCGAACACAGCCTTAACATACTAAAGGGATACAAACCTGTTAAACAGACCCTAAGGCGATTTTTGGAGCCCAAACGGCTAGCCAAGTTACTTGAGGCCGGATTTATCAGAGATATCAAACATCTGGATTGGCCGGCGAACCTGGTAATGGTACCAAAGAAGGACAAATCCTAGCGCCTGTGCGTCAACTTCAAAGACCTTAACAAGGCTTGCCCCAAGGACCCCTTTCCCCTCCCTCGCATCGATCAAATAATCGATGCCACAGCCGAAGACGACTCGCTGTGTTTCCTCGACGCATACTCTGGATACCATCAAATAAAGATGGCAGAGTCCGACCAAGCTGCAACAGCTTTCATAACACCATATGGCCCTTTCTGCTTCAACACTATGCCTTTCGGGCTTAAGAACGCCGGAGCAACCTATCAATGCATGATTCAAACATGCCTGGAAAAGCAAATCGGCAAAACAGTGGAGGCATACATGGACGACGTAGTCATTAAAACAAGACACGTCGAAACTCTAATTCATGACTTGAGGCTTACGTTCGACAACTTACAAACATACGACATCAAGCTGAATCCGGAGAAATGCGTTTTTGGCGTCCCCTCTGGAAAACTGCTGGACTTCATCATTTCCAATAGAGGAATTGAAGCTAATCTAGCAAAAATCCGAGCTTTGTCACAGTTGGCTATACCAACAGACCTCAACACATCCAGAAATTAGCTGGATGCGTGGCTGCTTTGAGCCACTTTATCTCCAGGTTAGGAGAAAAGGCATTGCCTCTTTATCGCCTCCTTCGGCGCACCGAACACTTCGTGTGGACGGATGCTGCCGCAGCCAGACTAGATGAAATAAAGACCTTATTGGCCAGTGATCCAGTCCTAGCAGCGCCAACTATCGGCGAACCTATGCTGCTATACATAGCTGCAACACATCAAGTTGTAAGCGCAGCACTCGTCGTCGAACGAGAAGTTGACGGATACAAATTCCCGCTACAGAAGCAGGTTTATTACGTATCCATTTTCCTCACCGCATGCAAATCCGGATACCCACACTATCAAAAAATTGCATACATAGTCTTCATGGCATCCCGAAAGCTACGACACTACTTTCAAGAGTGTTCGATTACGGTGGCCTCCGAAGTACCACTCAACGATGTAATAAATAACCGCGTGCCACGGGCCGGATTGCTAAATGGGCCATCGAACTCCTTCCGTTTGACATAACGTACAAGCCTCGGCGTGCTATCAAGTCGCAAGTATTAGCTGACTTCGTTGGCGAATGGACGGAAGCCAAACTCCCTAAAGAGTACGGCCCGTACTCTAACTGGATCATGCACTTTGACGGCTCTAAAATGCTGGCCGGATTGGGAGCAGGTGTAGTCCTGACTTCTCCCACCGGGGACACGGTCCAATACGTCCTCCAAATATTATACACAGACTCCAACAATGCAGCCGAATATGAGGCTCTGTTGCACGGTCTCCGGATGGCAGTCTCTATGGGCATTCAATGCCTAGAGGTGCGCGGGGATTCAAACCTTGCAATATCACAAATAAATGAAGACTTTGATGCCAAGGATCTGAAAATGGTGGCCTATCGCAATGTCGTCCTTAAAATGTCAGCTCAGTTCAAGGGGCTCGAATTCCACCATGTGGCTCGAGAAAACAATCAAGCGGCAGATGTCCTTGCACGCATCGGCGCTAAACGCGACCCCGTCCCACCTAACATATTCCTGGAAAGGCTGTTCAAGCCATCCGTGGTATGGGAAGGGGAGTCCGGCAATACTAGCACGGAGGTTCTACCACCGAAATAACATCGTCAGCCCACAAAATAATGGCTGTCATCGCCTCGTGGATTGAGCCTTTCTTCGCCTACCTAAATAGGCAGGAGCTCCCTGAAGACCAAAATGAAGCACGCTGCATTATCCGGCGCTCTAAAGCTTACAAAGTCCATGAAGGAGAACTCTATAAGAAAAGTACTACCGAAGTGCTCCAAAGGTGCATCTCCGAAGAGGAAGGGCGGCAACTCTTGGCTGAAATCCATGCTGGACTGGGCGGGCACCACACTGCGGCTCGAGCACTAGTCAGCAAGGCCTTCCGTACAGGTTTCTATTGGCCGACGGCTCGAGCAGATGCATAGGACCTTGTCCAACACTGCGTCGGTTGCCAGCTCTTCGTTAATCAGAGCCATATGCCCCCTACCGCTCTCCAAACAATCCCCATAACTTGGCCCTTCGTGGTCTGGGGGCTGGATATGGTTGGACCCCTTAAAGGAGGAAGCCATAAGAAAAAATACTTATTGGTCATGGTTGACAAGTTCACCAAATGGATAGAAGCCAAACCAGTGAAAACGGCCGAATCCAAACCAGTTATAGACTTCATATCCGGGGTCATACACCGATACGGTGTCCCCCACAGCATCATCATCGATAATGGCTCGAATTTCACGGCGGATGAGGTGAAATCTTGGTGCGGCAAAATGGGTATTAAGCTCGACTATGCTTCCGTCTACCATCCTCAAACAAACGGCCAGGTCGAACAGGCAAACGGTCTTATTATGAGCGGCATCAAACCCATACTAGTGCGATCCTTGACAAAGTCGGATACTCAGTGGTTCGAGGAGCTTGACTCTGTACTCTGGGGGCTGCGGACCACGCCGAATCGCACCACCGGATACACACCCTTTTTATGGTGTACGGCGCGGAAGCAGTACTACCATGCGACATAATACATGATTCGCCACGCGTATGCATGTATGAAGAGAAGGAAGCCGAGTTAGATCGGAAGGATAATTTGGATGCCCTAGAGGAGGAGCGCGATGTCGCTAAGGCCCGTTCCGCATTCTATCAGCAACAGGCTCGACGATACCAATGCAGAGAAGTGCGGGCCAAAACTTATAATATTGGCGAACTCGTTCTACGCTTACCATAGAAGAAGAAGGTAAACTCAAACCCAAGTGGGAAGGCCCCTTCATCATCGACAAAGTTCTCACTTGAGGAGTGTACCGCCTACGTAATGCATCCGATAACAGACTCGAGCCGAACCCATGTAACACGACCAGACTCCGGAGATTCTACGCCTAGCACCGAACTCAGTGTTCGTCCCCTTAACCCTCCTTTTTCAATTA
Source organism: Triticum dicoccoides (assembly GCF_002162155.2). Taxonomy (NCBI): domain Eukaryota; kingdom Viridiplantae; phylum Streptophyta; class Magnoliopsida; order Poales; family Poaceae; genus Triticum; species Triticum dicoccoides. The sequence goes on from NC_041381.1 coordinate 433,020,603, forward strand.
TGCTCCCTCCCTTTTTCCTTTCTCGATATCTTTCTTTTCACACAAATATTTCATACAGTACGATTCCCGGATTACTCCGGCCGCACTATGTGTGTAAACTTTACCTGGGGGCTTCCTATACGGAAGCTTAATATAAATTACTTTAAGGGCTTCTTGCCCATCACACATGCATTTCTTTTTCCATGTGTGCCTTTTCTTCACCATTATATGCATCGATATGACTTAAGACGTGGCCAAGCTGGGTTGCCTGGCTCCTGTGTTTATGCCCTACGTTCTCGTTAATTCGGCTAGGGCATAAGGGGAGCACCTCTGCGATTGTTACTGCCGGTTGAGCCGGATGTGTACCTCAGACTGGGTGAAGCCGAAAGCTAGTTTCCTTAAGAGAATATTCGGTCGGTGAACAAAAGATGTCTTCATTTATTATAACATTAATCCCCAGAAGTTTCATATCTTGCGCTTTGGTTCGCAGTCCGAACATGTGCCTTGACACATGCTTACCCAGGGAAAGGAACCCTTAACGGAACTATTCTCCCTGGAAGATGTTTCTTGCTAACCATGCAATATGACATAACTAGTTGGGTACTTGTCTGTTCAAGCACTTATGACCCCTACGCCTGGTCTCCATGCATACTCCGGTTTTACATAACCGAGCGGGTATTCGGACACACCCCGGACATTAGGATCCAGGGGCTGAAGTGAAAAGGTCCGCCACGGCAAATGATTTTAAATCCGGCTAGGGGCTACTTATGTCCATCGAATTACACAGTCATTTGGACTGATTATATTCATCCTCTATACCATCCAACATGCTATCTAACTTACAATCCTATTGAGAATACTTTGCGGCTAACGCCACCTGGTCATATACCAGACTCACAGGAATTTCTTGCCCATCTGGCCCTGCAGGTCCAACTTCGGCCATATGGTTCGGGTCCAGCTTGGTGTAGCGCGTCTTCACCATCGCCCATGCTTCTCTTGCACCTTGCCGGCAGGCGGATATCTTCCACAAACGAAAGCGCTGCCGTGCTCCGTGAAGCATGTCCACAAGCCTCCCATGCCCTTTGGCAGGGAGTTTGATGGCCACAAAGATCACGCAATGCCCCGCATCACCTGCCGAGCTCGCTCGTGCAGTTGTGAGAGGTCCTGCAGTAAATCACCTGCGGATGCGGCCATCTCCTCCTCAGGGCAACCCATCAGCATTCCTGCAACCATAACTTTTTCAATATGCTTCCTTGCCGAACTATACTATAGTTCGTTTAGGAACTTACGATAAATGCCGCGGCGAAGCCTTTTGTTCTCCTTCACGGAGTCCGCCAGCTGTGCGCGGACGTATTTCAATTCCACGTCCAGCCGAACATTGGCATCTTGGAGCATATTCTTGTCATGCTTCAGTTGCATCAGGATGCGCTCACTGGCCTTTAGTTGCCTCTGGAGATGCGACTCGTCCTCCCCGCCGCCCTCCGGATTTACTCCGGGGTTGTGTACTGAACTCTTTGTTAAATTTGTCATACTATCCGGTTGCCAACTGGTGCATTTTCAGATAATTCAGATAAATATTACCACACGAGGCCTTCTGGGATTCCTCTAGCTTGGCAACTGTGGCCCTCAGTTGAGACTTGCACTCCTCTAGCTCCCGAGCCAATTGCTCATTCTTATCAACAAGAACCCGCGCATGAATTGATACTTAAAACTATTGTTTCAACCGTTTCAAGTCTCAGGGGCTACTACTATATATATGCTTATCAAGCTTTCTTACCCGTATATCTTTGGTATACTGGACTGTCGCCCGGGCGAGTTCGCTTTGAGTAGCTCGGATGTACGCATCTCCCGAATTGAAGGCATTAAACGCCTCTTCGGACAAGATGTTGTTGCGAAGCACGATCCGTCGACGCCGATGATCCATGGCGCTCTCTACCTCCGAATTGGTGGCGGAGAGCATATCTACGTCCTCTGTCGGAGGACTATGTGGCATCGGCCCTACGTCCGCCTCCTCTCTCGAAGTTGGTCTTGGAGCCCGACTGGTGGAGGCGTGGTTGGCAGGATCTTTGGATACAGTCCGGATACTCCTCTTCCTGCCAAAATGTACGAAGTGCGTTGTTATACTTCAAACAACAACAAAATTGCATGACAGGTTGTTTTCTTACCTCTGTAGAGGCGTGTTGGCTCTAATCGCTTTCCTCTTGAGCCTGCCCAATCCGAACGGCTGTGGCTGACGGGTCCCTAGGGGCTCGGCCCTGCGCTCCGAACGTCGCTTCTGTAAAAGCACAACATATCTGGGATAAGTTGTGACATCAGGAAAGAATTCTCTTTGGAGGATAGAGTTTTCGGCTTGGCTTACACGCGACGAAGGTAACAGTCCGGGATCATCGGCGGTAATAGCCACTAGGGCGCCATCACGGCTCGTCCGACAAAATATCCCATCGACAAGCTCCACGGCCGCATCTGGGTCTTCTTCGAGTCCTGGATCCAGGGCCCTTTCGGGGTCCTCTGGCTGTGGAGAAGGGTTGGTGATTCCTTCCACGTCCCTCCTCAGTTCCTTCTTGGAAATATCGACAATGGTAACTTTAGCAAAGAACGCCACAATAAGTGAAGCGATAAAATAAATGACGACTTACCCAGTTTGGGGGATTGTACATGGAGAATCCGTCCTGCGGTTTGATATGGAGGAATTTTCCTCTTCTCCTTTGTACAGGTCGGACAGTATCCTTGCCAAAGCGATGGGGGAATCCGGACCATTACGGCCGCAGCGGGTGGCATCATCTGTCCCATTGTAGTGCCACATGGGATTGCTCCGATAGTGAAGCGGTTGCACTCCCCGCATTACGCATACTGCCATCACCTCAACAATCGTCAGTCCGGATTTGGCTAGTAACTTTATCCTATTCATCAGGAAATGTACTTCCCTGGAATCCTCTTCTTGGGGGCCTCGGGGGCGCCAGCTTAAACATGCCCTCGGCGGGGAGTTATTAAACTTGGGGAGTCCTGTCCGGACTGGATCCGGAAGGGGAGCGTCGTCAATATAAAACCACTCTGAAGCCCAGTTGTCTGGAGCCTTCTTGGGAGTACCGGACAGGTATCCAGTCTCAGCATTACACCATACTTTGGCCCCGCCCACTTGACATAGGGATTCTCCCTGGTTGCGGGGGACAAGGCAGAACAGTTTCTTCCACAATCCGAAATGAGCCTCGTAGCCTAGAAATATAGCTCACAAAGGGCAACGTACCCTGCTATATGCAGTATGGAGGCTGGGGTAAAATTGTGCAGCTGGAGGTCGCAGAACTCCAGAAGCCCACGAAGGAATGGATGAATAGGAAACCCGACGCCCCTTAATAGATGCGGAAATAAGCATATTCGCTCCTCTGGAGACGGATTGGGGGATCTCTCCGCTTGTTCTCTGCTATTATAGGTGGCAACTCCGGCTCGAACAGGGACCATGAATGCCAGCGGGAGGAGCCCTTGAGTTTGTAGCTTTATCAAACGGCTATGAGAAATTGAACACTCTCCCCAGTCTCCCGGCTTGGGGCAGGGGGAGCGAGCAGAAGAGCTGTGACGACTAGTCATGCTAGAATGGTTTTTTCTGGGCGCTCTGTTGGATGCTTGCTCGAGGAGGGAGAGTGAGGTTTGGATCTGGGAATCCCCGTCTCTTCAAATAGACGGCTAGCCTGAAGGGTCGAGGGTGGCAAATGCAAAAATGCCTCGACTCCTCACATTCTCTCGACATGTGGAAATGATCATTATTGATACACTAAGCCGAGGAGTATAACATTGATGAATATGCCGAACACTGTTCGTCATGATGGGAACTTTGGAGTATTCGGAGGAGGAACCCGCCTTGCAATGCCGAAGACAAGACTGCGTGCCGGACTCATCGTCATTGAAGCCTGGTTCAGGGGCTACTGAGGGAGTCCTGGATAAGGGGGTATCCGGACAGCCAGACTATGTACATCATCCGGACTATAGAAGCGTCAAGATACAAGACTCAAGACTTCGGCTCGTGTCCGGATGGGACTCTCCTTTGCATGGAAAACAAGCTTGGCGATCCGGATATTATGTTTCCTTCCTTGTAAACCGACTCCATGTAAACCCTAGCTCTCTGGTGTCTATATAAACCGGAGAGCATGGTCCTTAGAAGGCCGATCACAATTACAATCATACCATCATAGGCTAGCTCTTAGGGTTTAGCCTCTACGATCTCGTGGTAGATCCTCAATATTAATCAAGCAGGAAGTAGGGTTTTACCTCCATCGAGAGGGCCCAAACCTGGGTACACATTGTGTCCCTTGCTTCCTGTTACCATCAGCCTAAGACGCACAGATCGGGACCCCCTACCCGAGATCCGCCGGTTTTGACATCGACAATGGGCTCTGGATTTTCACCACCTCAAAGGTTAAGGTTTCTGACCTAGAATCACGGTCATCTCCAAATACAACCTCCAGATCTATCTTACCAACTAGGTACGCCGATTTACCTGGTACTAACTCGTGGAAAACAGTGTTTGACGGTTTAAGATTCTTATCCGTCAATCCCATGCGACGGAAGGTTTCATAATATAGATGCTGATACTGCTCCCTCCATCCATGAGTACCTTGGTGAACTTATAACCCCCAAACTGAGGCGCCACCACCAAAGCCAGATGACCCGGATTATCAACCCGGGGCGGATGATCCTCTCTGCTCCACACAATGGGCTGCTCGGACCAATGCAAGTAACGAGGCACTTCTGGTTCAACAGAGTTAACTGCCCTTTTGTGAAGCTTCTGATCGCGCTTGCACAAGCTAGTGGTGAAAACATGATACTGCTCACTATTTAACTGCTTCGGGTGACTCTGATAACCCGACTGTTGCTGATTCCCCTGAATATTCTGCTGATTATAACAACCCTGGTTGTTTTGATTGCCCTGATTACCCTGAAATCCTGAGCTTGAACCGCCTCCGCCATAACCCGACTCGTGAGATCCGGGACCTGAACCGCCAGACGGACCCTGATCATATCGGAAAAGATCGGAGTTTTTGAACTCCTGCATAATGAAGCAATCCTTCCAGAGGTGTGTGGCCGGATTCTCTTTCGTCCCATGCTTTGGACGAGGTTGGTTTAGCAGGCGCTCCAGACTCATGCCTCCACCCCACTGGTGCGGTTTACCCTTACGAAAATTTGAACTGTCCGCTTTATGCTTACCATTGCTTCCATGTCGGTGGGAAACGACACTCACGGGATCACTAGAATCCCTACTACGGTTGCGGGGCTCGGGATCGTGAGAAGAGCAGGAATAGTAGACAGCACAAAGGGGATTTACCCAGGTTCGGGCCACAAAGATGCGTAAAACCCTATGATCCTGCTTTGGTGGATGTATTTAGTGTTCTTGAGCTCTTGAACTAGTTCTGGGTGTTGCCAGGTTTGACAGAGCCGAATCCCTCTCTGGTGCGCACAGGAGGTGGAAAGTGCTACAACATTGTGAGCTTATCGATGGTATTACAGGACAAAGCGCATTTAATGCGAGGCTTAGGTGTCCCTTCACTTTATTAGGGACGGGAGGGAGGCCCGTCCCGTCCGTCGCCGCTCCTCCTTGCTTTGACACGCGCCCTGGCTAGCGATGCATGTGGCGCCATGTAGGCAACTGAGGTGGCGCGATGGTGGAGCCTCCATGAAGGGCTGCATGTTGCCACACAGGTGCCTTCCTAGCTGGTTGGGTCGCAGCTGCATGCGAACAGCGGCGAAAACTTGGCTGGCGTGGTCCTGACAGTGGCCCTGCTGGCGCGCTTGGCAAGGGCCTTGCTGGGTGGCCCGGCAAGGGTCTCGCCGCGGCACGCCTTCGTCCCGGACAAGGACCTTGCCAGGGGTCTCGTGGGCTTCCTCGATAAGAACCCTGCCGAGGATTGTTGCCTTCCTATCCTTATTCGATCTTGACTATTCTTTGTCTTCACAAAGATCTGCATGCCACCACGGAGGTGCCTCCCGAGCCCTGTCCCAATGCGTTTGTTTAGCGTTGGTGATCTCGAAGGTGGCTCGCTCAGCTAGTGTGGGCGAGCTGCCTCAGCAAGGGTCTTGCCGGGGCCGCTGAGGCTGCCCCGGCAAGGGTCCTTGCCGGGGAAATCAGCTTCGTTCATCCGATCTTTGTGGCCTTGGTCCTTGTCATTGCTTTGTTTGTCTTGTGCCTTCGGCTTCTCTCCGGCTTCCCTCCCTTGCCCTGTTATGTGTGGCCGTTGTGGGTGGCTCTGACTGCCCGTGCACAAGTAAAGGGGTCAAAAGCAGAGCCCCTACTTTTGTACACCGACAGGAGCCCCCGGGCCTGATCCATACATAAGCGTAGCACGTTGTTGGGCTAGGCCTAGAACGGTGCGCGGGCAGTTGGGGCGGATTTTTACTGTGGTAACTGTTCCGTCCATTGCGCTTCCCCCATGACCTGCGTTGGATGCGCGTCGTGGGGGAGCGTGCATGACGTGGGAGGCATGCGTGGGATAGCGTCCGCACGCTTGCGTCGTATCATAGTTAATGGGAAAGGAGGGGGCCCGCGCCTTCCCCATAAAAAGGAATAACCGCGGGCACGCTGCTCACTTTACCCATTCCCTACGCCTTCGCCAATCTTGACACTGTCGCCCCCTTTCTTCCTTCTCGAGCCCCCCTGCTTTCATCCATCATCGACGCGCTTCCGCCATCCCCTGCCCTCTGCTTCTCGTAGCCCCAATGGCACCCAAATCGACCAAAGGAAAAGGGGCAGCCAAAGATGCTGGGGCAGCGGAGTCGTCGGAGAGCGAGCTGGTGGCGCGACGGGCGTAGTTCGCCCTCTTCCCCTCGACGGTCGATGTGCCCATGCTCCGGGAGTACTATAAGCTTCTGTGGGGGGTGAAGACGAGGGGAGAAATGATGGGGCATCCAGCCACGCGCGTCGTCCCTGCCAGCGGCGGTCCTGCCCCAAATCGGTATCCCTTCTTCGTCGACTATTTCTCTTGTGGGCTTTGTCCCCCATTCTCTATTTTTTTCAAGGACATTATGCACACCTTGGGCTTCCACCTCCTGGATTTTACTCCGAATGCCATGGCGTGCATGGCTCTTTTCGCACACCTCTGCGAGGGCTTTGTCGGGGTGCATCCCAACACGACGCTCTTCCGCCATTACTTCTCTCCTCGGATCCAAAAGGGAGGCGCCATTACCGGCAGTGTTGCTTGGATCCCAAGGGCCAAGGGAGCATACCCGGAGGGTGCCATGAAGGAGAGGTGGGAAGAGTGGCGGGGCCGGTGGTGTTGGATCGAGGAGGAGAACCCGCCAGCGTTCTGCGAGGTTCATCGGGTGGCGCCGGTTCGCGGAAAGGACTGGGGTGATGTCGACGCTGACGATGAGAAGCTCACAATTGCCACCACCAGGATTCTCCGGCTCACCCGGGCCAGGCTCAGCCTTGAGATGATCAGGGAAAACTTCATTCGCCGCCGGACCGCTCCTCTGCATGACAAGGGGAGGCCCACTTGGCTTTTTGTGAATGCGGATGACATCATGAGGCTTCACCCCGGCCTCGACCAGAATCTGATGGTGCTGAGGCACGCCCATCTCTGCCAGCGGATTTTCCAGCTCGAGGTCAATGAAGAAGGCGAGGTCGAGCTGTCCGGCAAGGCTGCAAGGGCTGCCGCGACGGCCGGCAAGGTGGACAAGGAGCCTGTCTTCAAGTTGCCGGCAGGAGTGGTCCCGCTTAGCAACAATTCTCGCCGGTCGCAGATCATCGCCATGATGCCACTTTTCAACGCGCATGGCCTTGACCCGAGCTGGGTCGCGCCTGACGAGCTCAAGGTGCAGGAGTTCTTTGACACCTTGCACGAGGCGTACATCACTACCGAGCCGTGGCTCGTCCAGGACACTTCTCAGGAGGAGATGGACTACATCGCCACCAGGGTGCGGGAGGCTCACCGCGGAGTCGACAAAGCTTGTCAAGGAGGCCGGCAATGCAGCCGACACGATGGACAGTGCCGCGGCGGAAGCGGAGGAGGAGGACCTTACCCGGTGGGCGGCAGCCGCTGGGGAGGCCAGCGGCGCCAGCGCTGGGGCCCCCCGTCGAGGATGCCGTCGACGGGTCTTCGGAGGAGGACGAAGGGGAGGAGATCGCGGCCTCCGTCCCTCCTGCCACTGGGAGGGGGCGAGTTCTGTGGCGGTTCGCCTCCGGCGGGCCACCTCTGGCGAGCCGATTCGCCCTCTCCGGGCCGCGCAGCTGCGACTGGCTCATGGAGCGTCGGCGCGCCAAATGAGGGCCATGGTGACGAAGAAGGCGGCAGAGGCCGTGGCGGCGAGGAAGAAGGCATTTGTTTCCTCATCGCCCAGGCGTGCCCAGATGCCACCGCCCTCCCCACCGTCGGCAGATGTTGGTGCAGGGATTGCCTTCATCTTTGGACCCCTCAGCCCGGATAGGAAAAGGAAAACAATAGAGGAGGAAGAGGAGGATGAAAATGAAGAGTAAACTTCTGCTTTCCTCCCTCATTCCTTTCACTTCCCCTGACAGCATTGCTCACTTGTCTTCATCTTGTAGGGATGTGGAGACACTGGCCCAGAGGATAAAGAGGGCCAGGATTTCGGCGAGCGGCCAGCCCCCGGCAGGCACCTCCGGTACGCCACTAGTGGTGTCGAGCAGCCCGGACAACAACCCCCGGCCCAACCCCCAGCGTGAGTCCATCACCCACCCTCTATCAAAGTGCGTCATGCACGATGCTTCAGTGTTAACCATGCCATGGATGCAGGAGGGGAGCCGCACCAAGGGGAGCCACAGAGGGCTTCTCCGATCGTGCCGCCTCCGTCAACTACACCGCCCCAAGGGGCGTCCCCGGCAAGGGCACCAAGCACCGAGGCCATGCACACGGAGGAGGGGGAGGAGAAGGGGCTTCCGCTTCTGGGCCTGGCGTGGGTAAGCCATTTTCTCTCCGTCTCCACATGCATCTTTTCTTCTTTTCTTTTTTTTATCTCGGCTTTTGTCTTGTTTCCTTCTTGGCATCTAGATTTCTCCTCGACGGATCCAGAGGATGTTGACACTGTGATCCAGGACGTCGTCGAGGATACCGCGGCGCAGGCCGAGAATATTGCCGCCGAGGAGAGCACTAAGGGTGCTACTGAAGACGCCGCCAAGGGGCCCGCTGAAGAGCCCGACAAGGGGCCTGTTGAGGAGCCTGGCAAGGGGCCTGCCAAGGAGGTGGTGGTCTACGACTAGCCCTCCTCCTCCGCTGCCTCCGGCTCCGGAAAGTACTTGAGAGTGAGCGAGGACCTCTTCGTCCATCTCCCTAGCGTGTCAAGCTCCAGGGCTCCCATCAAGGGGGAGATGCTCGACGGCGAGGTGCTTGCCGCCACCGGGCTCGACGTTGTCGACGAGGCGAGCATCGACGGTGATGGCTCCTAGGAAGAGTGGCTGCTCCAGGCCATGGGTGCCAGCTTTCGGAAGGTCCAGGCTCTCCATCGCGCTTGCCTGGACAAGGACAAGTCCAAGGCGGCGGTGGTGGAGAAAATGGAGGCGGACTTCGATGGGTGCGTTGCCGAGGCACAAGATTGGTGGTGCCAGGCTCAGGACGAGCGGAAGGCTGCCTAGAGCGAGCTAGCCAAGCGCGACGTGGAGCTCACCATGAAGCTGGCCGACATCAAGAAGGCCCAAGAGACGGCAAAGAACTTGGCCGCTGAAGGCAAAGCCGCTTGGACCCAGCGCGAGGCCGCACTGAACTCCCAGGAAGAGGACCTTGCCGCGTGCAAGGAGAAGCTTGCCGCCACGCTCCGCGGCAAGGATGAAGAGGTGGGCAAGCTCGTCATGCTGCGGACCCAAGAGCTGGAGCAGAGGCATGAAGAAGCACTCAATGCCCAAGCCCAGTTCTACGCCGGCAGGGTGAAGGAGCTGGAGGAGAAAGCTTTAAAGCTGGCCCAGGAGAAGGACATGCTCAACGGTGCTCTGGTGGAGGCGCAGGGCGCGGTCATCAGCAAGGCCAGAGAGCTCTCTAACACCAACAACTCCACCAGAGACCTCCAGCTGAAGCTGGGGGATCTCGAGAAGCTGCTGTCGGAGGCCAGGGCCCGAGAAGAGATCCTGACCAAGGACCTGGCGATGGAGAAGTAGCTGCAGATGAACGAGATTGCCATCCTGAATGACCAAGTGGCGGGCGAGAAGCGCTGGCTCGAACGCCTTGCCGCCGCTGCGAATTCAGTCGCCAATCAGCTGGCCATTATGGGGATGACGGACATGAGGTACGCCCCGGAGGCGAACCTGAGCCCCAACGCCAACCTGACCATATACTTTGAGAGGGTTGTCGGCGCCCTGGGGCGGCTTCATTCCAACCGGGCGGCCTCCCTGGCCGAAGAGTCCCAGATACTCTGCCGGGGGACCATGACCAGGGTGCTCACCAAGATTGCGCACTGGCACCCAGACCTCGACTTTGAAGCTGCGCTGAAGAGCTTGCCGGAGGATGCCGACATCGCGGCGCTCAATGAGCATATCCAGCCCATCCTCAGCCGCATCAACAATATCAAGAGGTTGGAGGGCCGGCGCCGGGACTAGGCACCACGTTCTTCGTCGCTGCTGCAGGTTCATGACCAAGACAATGCTATCTTCAGTTAGAACCGCGGCAGCAATTTATGTAATATAACTCTGCAGTGCTCCTGAAATTATGCATGTTATTTTCCTGTTCGATTTTCCTTTGTATGTCCACCCCATGTCGACCGGGTAGGCTTGCCGGCATGTAAACCTAGGGCGGCGTTTTGAGGACAGATCCTCATTAGCCTGCCGAGTGTGCTTGTTGCCAGACAAAGCACCTTACCTCCCTTGGCGTGCCGCTTGATCTGTCGAGCTTGACTCGAGTCAGAGCCGAGGGCGTTGCTGATGGAGAAAGGCTACCCTGCCGCTCTCTACGCGGCCGCTCGAACTGTTGAGCAGACTCGAAACAGAACAAGGGTGTTGCCGATCGCAGGAGGGCCCCTCTGCGTACATGCTCTCCATACATAGGCCAAACCGTCGAGGATAATAACCTTATATCTAAGGAAAAAAACTTAAAATTTAGCATGACTTAGCTCTCTCGTCGCCGCCTCGGCGTCCTTTGCGCCAACGGGCAGTGCCGCCCTCTTGGCCGCTTTCTCTGCAGGAGCTGTGGCGATGATGAACTGCTAGGCCTACCACTAGACCCTATTCTCACAATTCGCACGCTCACCCTACCTGGCGCGCCAAAGATGTCGGTGGGAAACGACATCTATGGGATCACTAGAATCCCTACTATGGTTGCGGGGCTCGGGATCATGAGAAGAGCGGGACTAGTAGATAACACAAAGGGGATTTACCCAGGTTCGGGCTGCAAAGATGCGTAAAACCCTATGATCCTGCTTTGGTGGATGTATTTAGTGTTCTTGAGCTCTTGAACTAGCTCTGGGTGCTGCCAGGTTAAGAGCCGAATCCCTCTCCGGTGCACCATGGGCCTCCTTTTATAGGCGAAAGGGGCTGCCACAGTGGCACACAAGAGGTGGAAAGTGCTACAGAATTGTGAGCTTATCGCTGGTATTACAGGACATAGCTCATTTAATACAAGGCTTAGGTGTCCCTTCACTTTATCGGGGACGGGAGCGAGGCCCATCCCGTCCGTCGCCGCTCCTCCTTGCTTTGACACACGCCCTGGCCAGTGATGCATGCGGCGCCATGTAGGCAGGCAGGTAGCTGAGGTGGCGCGGTGGTGGAGCCTCCACGAAGGGCTGCATGTTGCCACGCGGGTGATACTTCTCCAACGTATCTATAATTTTTGATTGTTCCATGCTATTATATTACCCCTTTTGGATGTTTATGGGCTTTATTCTACACATTTATATCATTTTTGGGACTAACCTATTAACCGGAGGCCCAGCCCATATTGCTGTTTTTTTGCCTATTTCAGTATTTCGAAGAAAAGGAATATCAAACGGAATCCAAATGGAATGAAACCTCCGGGAGCGTTATTTTTGGAACAAATCTGATCCGGAGAGCCTGGAGTGCAAGTCAAGAAAGCTCCGAGGGCCCCACGAGATAGGAGGGTGCGCCCCCCTGTAGGGCCCCCCTGTCTCGTGGGCCCCTTGGGCGTCCACCGACGTACTTCTTCCTCCTATATATGTCCATGGACCCCAAAAACATCCAGGAGCACCACGAAACACAATTTCCACCGCCGTAACCTTCTGTATCCGCGAGATCCCATCTTGGAGAGTTCGCCGGCACTCTGCTGGAGGGGGAATCGACCACGGAGGGCTTCTACATCAACACCATAGCCTCTCCGATGAGTTGTGAGTAGTTTACCACAGACCTACGGGTCCATAGTTATTAGCTAGATGGATTCTTCTCTCATTTTAGATCTCAATACAATGTTCTCCCCCTCTCTTGTGGAGATCTATTCGATGAAAACTCTTTTTGCGGTGTGTTTGTCGAGATCCGATGAATTGTGGGTTTATGATCAAGTTTATCTATGAATAATATTGGAATCTTCTTTGAGTTCTTTTATGTATGATTGAGTTATCTTTACAAGTCTCTTCGAATTATCAGTTTGGTTTGGCCTACTATAATATTAGTCTTTGCTTGTTAGTTTACCACAATCATCCTTATTGTACACACCTTTTGGGAGAAGCCTATTTGATTAGAATTTGCTAGAATACTCTATGTGCTTCACTTATATCTTTTGAGCTTGATAGTTTATGCTCTTGTGCTTCACTTATATCTTTTAGAGCACGACGGTGGTGTCTTAATTTTCAAGAAATTGCTAGTCTCTCATGCTTCACTTATATCATTTTGAGAGCCTTTTAGAACAGCATGGTATTTGCTTTTGTTACAAAGTTGGTCCTAGAATGATGAGGATCCAAGTTGGGTATAATAAAAACTATCATAGCAAGTGAATTGGATGCTATGATCAACTTGATACTTGAGAATTATTTTGAGATATGGAGGTAGTAATATTAAAGTCATGCTAGTTCGGTGATTATGGTTTTAAAGAATGCTTGTGTTGAAGTTTGTGATTCCCATAGCATGCACGTATGGTGAACCACTTTGTGATGAAGTTGGAGCACAATTTTATTTATTGATTTTCTTCCTTATGAGTGGTAGTCGGGGATGAGCGATGGTCTTTTCCTACCAATCTATCCCCCTAGGAGCATGCGCATAGCGCTTTGATTTTTGATGACTTCTAAATTTTTGCAACAAGTATATGAGTTCTTTCAATTAATGTTGAGTCCATGGATTATACGCACCCTTTCACCCTTCCACCATTGCTAGCCTCTTTTGTGCCGCGCAACTTTCGCCGGTACCATACACCCACCATACTCCTTCCTCAAAACAGCCACCATACCTACCTATTATGGCATTTCCATAGCCATTCCGAGATATATTGCCATGCAACTTTCCACCGTTCCGTTCATATGACACACATTACTTTTGTCATATTGCTCTTTGCATGATCATGTAGTTGACATCATATTTGTGGCAAAGCCACCTTCATAATTTTCATACATGTTGCTCTTGAGTCATTGCATACCCCGGTACACCGCCGGAGGCATTCATATAGAGTCATATTTTGTTCTAGCTTTGTGTTGTAAATCCATAAAAGTGTGATGATCTTCATTATTAGAGCATTGTCCTCGTGAGGAAAGGATGATGAAGGCTATGATTCCCCCACAAGTCGGGATGAGACTTCGGACTTTACAAAAAGAAAAAAAAGAGAGAAAAATAAAAAAATAAAAAAGGAGAAAGGCCAAAAAGAAAAAAAAGGAGAAAAGGCCAAAGAAAAAAAATAAGAAAAAGAAGAAAAAGAAAAAAATGAGAGAAAAAGAGAGAAGGGATAATGCTACTATCTCTTTTCCACACTTGTGCTTCAAAATAGCACCATGATCTTCATGATAGAGAGTCTCATATGTTGTCACTTTCATATACTAGTGCGAATTTTTCACTATAGAACTTGGCTTGTATATTCCAATGATGGGCTTCCTCAAAAGTGCCATAGGTCTTCGGGAGCAAGCAAGTTGGATGCGCACCAACTAGTTTTCTTTTGTTGAGCTTTCATATATTTATAGCTCTAGTGCATCCGTTGCATGGCAATCCCTACTCACTCACATTGATATCTATTAATGGGCATCTCCGTAGTCCGTTGATACGCCTAGTTGATGTGAGACTATCTTCTCCTTTTTGTCTTCTCCACAACCACCATTCTATTCCACATATAGTGCTATGACCATGGCTCACGCTCATGTATTGCGTGAAAGTTGAAAGAGTTTGAGATTATTAAAGTATTGAACAATTGCTTGGCTCATCATCGGGGTTGTGCATGATTAAATACTTTGTGTGATGAATATGAAGCATAGCCAGACTATATGATTTTGTAGGGATAACTTTCTTGAGCCATGTTATTTTGAGAAGACATGATTACCTTGTTTAGTATGCTTGAAGTATTACTATTTCTCATGTCACTATGAACTTTTATTTTGTATTATTTGGATCTGAACATTCATGCCACAATGAAAGAAAATTACATTATGAATTATGCTAGGTAGCATTCCACATCAAGAATTCTCTTTTTATCATTTACCTACTCGAGGACGAGCATGAATTAAGCTTGGGGATGCTTGATATGTCTCCAACGTATCTATAATTTTTGATTGTTCCATGCTATTATATTACCCCTTTTGGATGTTTATGGGCATTATTCTACACATTTATATCATTTTTGGGACTAACCTATTAACCGGAGGCCCAACCCATATTGCTGGTTTTTTTTGCCTATTTCAGTATTTCGAAGAAAAGGAATATCAAATGGAGTCCAAATGGAATGAAACCTCCCGGAGCGTTATTTTTGGAACAAATCTGTTCCGTAGAGCCTGGAGTGAAAGTCAAGAAAGCTCCAAGGGCCCCACAAGATAGGAGGGTGCGCCCCCCCCCTGTAGGGCGCGCCCCCTGTCTCGTGGGCCCCTCGGGCGTCCACCGACGTACTTCTTCCTCCTATATATGTCCACGGACCCCGAAAACCTCTAGGAGCACCACGAAACACAATTTCCACCACCAAAACCTTCTGTATCCGCGAGATCCCATCTTGGAGCCTTCGCCGGCACTCTGCCAGAGGGGGAATCGACCATGGAGGGCTTCTACATCAACACCATAGTCTCTCCGATGAGTTGTGAGTAGTTTACCACAAACCTAGGGGTCCATAGTTATTAGCTAGATGGCTTCTTCTCTCTTTTTGGATCTCAATACAATGTTCTCCCCCTCTCTTGTGGAGATCTATTCGATGTAATCTCTTTTTGCGGTGTGTTTGTCGAGATCCGATGAATTGTGGGTTTATGATCAATGAATAATATTGGAATCTTCTCTGAATTCTTTTATGTATGATTGGGTTATCTTTACAAGCCTCTTCGAATTATCAGTTTGGTTTGGCCTACTATAATATTAGTCTTTGCTTGTTAATTTACCACAATCATCCTTATTGTACACACCTTTTGGGAGAAGCCTATTTGATTAGAATTTGCTAGAATACTCTATGTGCTTCACTTATATCTTTTGAGCTTGATAGTTTATGCTCTTGTGCTTCACTTATATCTTTTAGAGCACGACGGTGGTGTCTTAATTTTGAAGAAATTGCTAGTCTCTCATGCTTCACTTATATCATTTTGAGAGTCTTTTAGAACAATATGGTACTTGCTTTTGTTACAAAGTTGGTCCTAGAATGATGAGCATCCATGTTGGGTATAATAAAAACTATCATAGCAAGTGAATTGGATGCTATGATCAACTTGATACTTGAGAATTATTTTGAGATATGGAGGTAGTAATATTAAAGTCATGCTAGTTTGGTGATTATGGTTTTAAAGAATGCTTGTGTTGAAGTTTGTGATTCCCGTAGCATGCACGTATGGTGAACCACTTTGTGATGAAGTTGGAGCACAATTTTATTTATTGATTGTCTTCTTTATGAGTGGCAGTCGGGGACGAGCGATGGTCTTTTCCTACCAATCTATCCCCCTAGGAGCATGCGCATAGCGCTTTGATTTTTGATGACTTCTAACTTTTTGCAACAAGTATATGAGTTCATTCAATTAATGTTGAGTCCATGGATTATACGCACCCTTTCACCCTTCCACCATTGCTAGCCTCTTTTGTGCCGCGCAACTTTCGCCGGTACCATACACCCACCATACTCCTTCCTCAAAACAGCCGCCATACCTACCTATTATGGCATTTCCATAGCCATTCCGAGATATATTGCCATGCAACTTTCCACCGTTCCGTTCATATGACACACATTACTTTTGTCATATTGCTCTTTGCATGATCATGTAGTTGACATCATATTTGTGGCAAAGCCACCTTCATAATTTTCATACATGTCGCTCTTGAGTCATTGCATACCCCGGTACACCGCCGGAGGCATTCATATAGAGTCATATTTTGTTCTAGCTTTGAGTTGTAAATCCATAAAAGTGTGATGATCTTCATTATTAGAGCATTGTCCTCGTGAGGAAAGGATGATGAAGGCTATGATTCCCCCACAAGTCGGGATGAGACTTCGGACTTTACAAAAAGAAAAAAAAGAGAAAAAGAAAAAAAGAAAAAAAAGGAGAAAGGCCAAAAAGAAAAAAAGGAGAAAAGGCCAAAGAAAAAAAAAGAAAAAAAAATGAGAGAAAAAGAGAGAAGGGTCAATGCTACTATATCTTTTCCACACTTGTGCTTCAACATAGCACCATGATCTTCGTGATAGAGAGTCTCATATGTTGTCACTTTCATATACTAGTGGGAATTTTTCGTTATAGAACTTGGCTTGTATATTCCAATGATGGGCTTCCTCAAAAGTGCCATAGGTCTTGTGAGCAAGCAAGTTGGATGCACACCCACTAGTTTTCTTTTGTTGAGCTTTCATATATTTATAGCTCTAGTGCATCTGTTGCATGGCAATCCCTACTCACTCACATTGATATCTATTAATGGGCATCTCCATAGTCCGTTGATACGCATAGTTGATGTGAGACTATCTTATCCTTTTTGTCCTCTCCACAACCACCATTCTATTCGACATATAGTGCTATGACCATGGCTCACGCTCATGTATTGCGTGAAAGTTGAAAGAGTTTGAGATTATTAAAGTATGAAACAATTGCTTGGCTCGTCATCGGGGTTGTGCATGATTAAATACTTTGTGTGATGAATATGAAGCATAGCCAGACTATATGATTTTGTAGGGATAACTTCCTTGAGCCATGTTATTTTGAGAAGACATGATTACCTTGTTTAGTATGCTCGAAGTATTACTATTTCTCATGTCACTATGAACTTTAATTTTGTATTATTTGGATCTGAACATTCATGCCACAATGAAAGAAAATTACATTATGATTATGCTAGGTAGCATTCCACATCAAGAATTCTCTTTTTATCATTTACCTACTCGAGGACGAGCAGGAATTAAGCTTGGGGATGATTGATATGTCTCCAACGTATCTATAATTTTTGATTGTTCCATGCTATTATATTACCCCTTTTGGATGTTTATGGGCATTATTCTACACATTTATATCATTTTTGGGACTAACCTATTAACCGGAGGCCCATCCCATATTGCTGGTTTTTTTTTGCCTATTTCAGTATTTCGAAGAAATGGAATATCAAACGAGTCCAAATGGAATGAAACCTCCGGGAGTGTTATTTTTGGAACAAATCTGTTCCGTAGAGCCTGGAGTGAAAGTCAAGAAAGCTCCAAGGGCCCCACGAGATAGGAGGGTGCGCCCCCCCTGTAGGGCGCGCCCCCTGTCTCGAGGGCCCCTCGGGCGTCCACCGATGTACTTCTTCCTCCTATATAAGTCCACGGACCCCGAAAACATCCAGGAGCACCACGAAACACAATTTCCACCACCATAACCTTCTGTATCCGCTAGATTCCATCTTGGAGCCTTCGCCGGCACTCTGCCGGTGGGGGAATCGACCATGGAGGGCTTCTACATCAACACCATAGTCTCTCTGATGAGTTGTGAGTAGTTTACCACAGACCTACAGGTCCATAGTTATTAGCTAGATGGCTTCTTCTCTCTTTTTGGATCTCAAAACAATGTTCTCCCCCTCTCTTGTGGAGATCTATTCGATGTAATCTCTTTTTGCGGTGTGTTTGTCGAGATCTGATGAATTGTGGGTTTATGATCAATGAATAATATTGGAATCTTCTCTGAATTCTTTTATGTATAATTGAGTTATCTTTACAAGTCTCTTCGAATTATCAGTTTGGTTTGGCCTACTAGATTGATCTTTCTTGCCATGGGAGAAGTGTTTAGCTTTGGGTTCAATCTTGCGGTGATCTTACCCAGTGACAGAAAGGGTTGCAAGACACATATTGTATTGTTGCCATCGAGGATAACAAGATGGGGTTTATATCATATTGCATGTGTTTATCCCTCTACATCATGTCATCTTGCTTAAGGCGTTACTCTGTTCTTATGAACTTAATACTCTAGATGCAGGCAGGACTTGGTCGATGTGTGGAGTAATAGTAGTAGATGCAGGCAGGAGTCTGTCTACCTGTTATGGACGTGATGCCTATATACATGATCATGCCTAGATAACATCATAATTATTTGCTTTACTATCAATTGCTCGACAATAATTTGTTCACCCACCATAATACTTATGCTCTTGAGAGAAGCCTCTAGTGAAACCTATGGCCCCCGGGTCTATCTCTTATCATATTTGCTTTCCATCTACTTTATTTGCATCTTTACTTTTTGCATCTATATTATAAAATACCAAAAATATATTTATATTATCATACTATCTCTATCAGATCTCACTTTCGTAAGTGACCGTGAAGGGATTGACAACCCCTTTATTGCGTTGGTTGCGAGTTCTCAGTTTGTTTGTGTAGGTGCGTGGGACTTTCGAGGAGCCTCCTACTAGATTGATACCTTGGTTCTCAAAACTGAGGGAAATA
The DNA here is from genome assembly GCF_002162155.2 of Triticum dicoccoides. Classification (NCBI taxonomy): domain Eukaryota; kingdom Viridiplantae; phylum Streptophyta; class Magnoliopsida; order Poales; family Poaceae; genus Triticum; species Triticum dicoccoides. The sequence goes on from NC_041381.1 coordinate 433,039,505, forward strand.
CTTACGCTACACTTTGCTGCATCACCCTCTGCTCTTCGGGGAAAACCAACGCTAACTCAAGACATAGCAAGAAGGATGTCTGGCGCCATTGCCGGGGAGGTCTTCGCTCAAGTCAAGACATACCAAGTACCCATCACAAACCCATCTCCCTCACATTTACATTATTTTCCTCTCTTTTTCCTCTCCCCCACTTCACCCTTGCCGTTTTATTCGCCCTTTATTTCCCAATCTCCTCCTCTCTTTTCGCTTGCCTCCTTTTTGTGTGCTTGTTTGCTTGATTGACCTTATGGCTGTGCCTAAAAGACCTGAACACCTTCTCAGAAGGATGGATGAGATTGAATCAAATATTAGAAGCTTTATGAATTTGCAATTTGAGCATAATAATTTCTTTAGAAAAGATCTTAAGGAACAAAAAAGTTTTTTGGGGTTTATGAACAAAGAGCTTGATGATATGAATAAAGAATTCTATGGCGTTAACTCTCAAATTACCCGGATTGAAAACGCTATAGCCAAAATTTCTGACAAGCAAGCCACCTTAGTCAATAAGATGGCCACTAAACCAGAAAAATTACATGAAAATAATGATGAGGATCTTAAAGTTATTGATGCGTCTCCGATTAGATCTATGTTTTGCAATATGAATTTTGATGATTATGGGAGTGATGATGAATCAACTTTGCCTAGAAGGCGTCCCAAAAATTCGGAGTCTTTAGATCGTGATGTTAAAACTGGTAAAAGAGAGATTGGAGAATCCTCAACTTCTAATATTGAACCTACTATCGCTGATTTCAAGGAATTTGATTATGATAATTGCTCTTTAAAAGGTTGTATTTCCTTGTTGCAATCCGTTGTTAATTCTCCTCATGCTTACAGTCAAAATAAAGCTTTTACCAAACATATCGTTGATGCCTTGTTGCAATCTTATGATGAAAAACTAAATTTGGAAGTTTCTATACCTAGAAAACTTACTGATGAGTGGGGAACCTACTATAAAGATTAGAAATAAAGATTATGAGTGTTTTGCTTTGTGTGATTTGGGTGCTAGTGTTTCCACGATTCCAAAAACTTTATGTGATATTCTAGGTTTCCATGATCTTGATGATTGCTCTTTAAATTTGCACCTTGCGGAATCCGCCATTAAAAAGCCTATGGGAAGGATCAATGATGTTCTTATTGTTGCTAATAGAAATTTGGTGTCCGTGGATTTTATCGTTCTTGATATAGATTGCAATCTTTCTTGCCCTATTATTCTTGGTAGACCTTTCCTTAGAACGATTGGTGCGATTATTGATATGAAGGAAGGGAACATTAGATTCCAATTTCCTTTAAAGAAAGGCATGGAGAACTTTCCAAGAAATAAAGTCAAATTACCTTATGAATCTATCATGCGTGCTACTTATCAATCAAGTGCCAAAGATGGCACTAGTTAGATCTATCCTTGCTTTTATGCCTAGCTAGCGGCGTTAAACGATAGCGCTAGTTGGGAGGCAACCCAATTTTTCTTTATATTTTTTGTTTTTGCTGCTGTTTAGGAATAAATCTTGCATCTACTCTCTGTTTAGATGTGTTTTTTATCTTTTAATTAGTGTTTGTGCCAAGTAGAACCTATAGGATAAGCTATGATGATAGTTGAGTTGATTCTGCTGAAAAACAGAAACTTTGCGCTCACGAGAAAAAATTCAATAAATAACAGAAACGTGATTTTGCATTGATTCTTTTTGCTTCTGATCAATAGAAAATTTTTACAGTACTTCCTATTTTCTTAGGATTTTTAGAGTTCCAGAAGTTTGCGTTAGTTACAGATTGCTACAGACTGTTCTGTTTTTGACAGATTCTGATATTTCGTGTGTGGTTTGCTTATTTCAATGCATGCATGGCTAATAAATTATTTTATAAACCATAAGGAAGTTGGAATACAGTAGGTTTAACATCAAAATAAATAAAGAATGAGTTCATTACAGTACCTTATGTGGTGGTTTTGTTTTCTTTCACTAACGGAGCTTATAAGATTTCCTGTTGAGTTTTCTGTTGTGAAGTTTTCAAGTTTTGGGTAAGGCCTTTATGGACTATGGAATAAAGGGTGACAAGAGCCTAAGCTTGGGGATGCCCATGGCACCCCAAGATATTCAAGAGTAGCCAAAGATTAAGCTTGGGGATGCCCCGGGAAGGCATCCCCCGTTTCGTCTTTGTTCATTGGTAACTTTACTTTGAGCTATATTTTTATTCGCCACATGATATGTGTTTTGCTTGGAGCATCGTGTATTATATTAGTCTTTGCTTTTTAGTTTAACACAATCATTCTTGCTGTACACACCATTTGGGAGAAGCCTATTTGATTAGAATTTGCTAGAATACTCTATGTGCTTCACTTATATCTTTTGAACTTGATAGTTTTTGCTCTTGTGCTTCACTTATATCTTTTAGACCACGATGGTGGTGCATTAATTTTGAAGAAATTGCTAGTCTCTCATGCTTCACTTATATCATTTTGAGAGTATTTTAGAACAGCATGGTATTTGCTTTTGTTACAAAGTTGGTCCTAGAATGATGAGCATCCAAGTTGGGTATAATAAAAACTATCATAGGGAGTGAATTGGATGCTATGATCATATTGATACTTGATAATTGTTTTGCGATATGGAGGTAGTAACATTAAAGTCATGCTAGTTGGGTGATTATGGTTTTAAAGAATGCTTGTGTTGAAGTTTGTGATTCCTGTAGCATGCACATATGGAGAACCACTTTGTGATGAAGTTGGAGCACAATTTTATTTATTGATTGTCTTCCTAATGAGTGGCAGTCGGGGACGAGCGATGGTCTTTTCCTACCAATCTACCCCCCTAGGAGCATGCGCGTAGTTCTTTCGTTTTTGATGACTTCTAAATTTTTGTAGCAAGTATATGAGTTCTTTCGATTAATGTTGAGTCCATGGATTATACGCACCCTTTCACTCTTCCACCATTGCTAGCCTCTTTTGTGCCACGCAACTTTCACCGGTACCATCCACCCACCATACTCCTTCCTCAAAACAGCCACCATACCTACCTATTATGGCATTTCCATAGCCATTCCGAGATATATTGCCATGCAACTTTCCACTGTTCCGTTCATATGACACACATTACTTTTGTCATATTGCTTTTTGCATGATTATGTAGTTGACATCGTATTTGTGGCAAAGCCCCCTTCATAATTTTCATACATGTCGCTCTTGAGTCATTGCATATCCCGGTACACCGTCGGAGGCATTCATATAGAGTCATATTTTGTTCTAGTTTTGAGTTGTAAATCCATAAAAGTGTGATGATCTTCATTATTAGAGCATTGTCCTCTTGAGGAAAGGCTGATGAAGGCTATGACTCCCCCACAAGTCAGGATGAGACTTCGGACTTTACAAAAAGAAAAAAAAGAGAAAAAAAGGAGAAAGGCCAAAAAGAAAGAAAAGGAGAAAAGGCCAAAAAAAAGAAGAAAAAGAAAAAAAATGAAAAATAAATAAAATGAGAGAAAAAGAGAGAAGGGACAATGCTACTATCTCTTTTTCCACACTTGTGTTTCAAAATAGCACCATTATCTTCATGATAGAGAGTCTCATATGTTGTCACTTTCCTATACTAGTGGGAATTTTTCATTATAGAACTTGGCTTGTATATTCCAATGATGGGCTTCCTCAAAAGTGCCCTAGGTCTTCGTGAGCAAGCAAGTTGGATGCAGGCCCACTAGTTTTCTTTTGTTGAGCTTTCATATATTTATAGCTCTAGTGCATCCGTTGCATGGCAATTCCTACTCACTCACATTGATATCTATTAATGGGAATCTCCATAGTCCGTTGATACGCCTAGTTGATGTGAGACTATCTTCTCCTTTTTGTCTTCTCCACAACCACTATTCTATTCCACATATAGTGCTATGACCATGGCTCATGCTCATATTAAAGTATGAAACAATTGCTTGGCTCGTAATCGGGGTTGTGCATGATTAAATACTTTGTTTGATGAATATCAAGCATAACAAGACTATATGATTTTGTAGGGATAACTTTCTTTAGCCATGTTATTTTGAGAAGACATGATTACCTTGTTTAGTATGCTTGAAGTATTACTATTTCTCGTGTCACTATGAACTTTTATTTTGTACTATTTGGATCTGAACATTCATGCCAAAATGAAAGAAAATTACATTACGAATTATGCTAGGTAGCATTCCGCATCAAAAATTCTCTTTTTATCATTTACCTACTCGAGGACGAGCAGGAATTAAGCTTGGGGATGCTTGATACGTCTCCAACGTATCTATAATTTTTGATTGTTCCATGCTATTATATTACCCCTTTTGGATGTTTATGGGCTTTATTCTACACATTTATATCATTTTTGGGACTAACCTACTAACCGGAGGCCCAGCCCATATTGCTGGTTTTTTTGCCTATTTTAGTATTTCGAAGAAAAGGAATATCAAACGGAGTCCAAACGGAATGAAACCTCCGGGAGCATTATTTTTGGAACAAATCTGATCCGGAGAGCCTGGAGTGCAAGTCAAGAAAGCTCCGAGGGCCCCACGAGATAGGAGGGTGCGCCCCCCCCCTGTAGGGCCCCCCTGTCTTGTCGGCCCCTTGGGCGTCCACCGACGTACTTCTTCATCCTATTTATGTCCACGGACCCCAAAAACATCCAGGAGCACCACGAAACACAATTTCCACCGCTATAACCTTCTGTATCCGCGAGATCCCATCTTGGAGCCTTCCCCGGCACTCTTCCGGATGGGGAATCGACCACGGAGAGCTTCTACATCAACACCATAGCCTCTCCGATGAGTTGTGAATAGTTTGCCACAGACCTACGGGTCCATAGTTATTAGCTAGATGGCCTCTTCTCTCTTTTTGGATCTCAATACAATGTTCTCCCCCTCTCTTGTGGAGATCTATTCGATGTAATCTCTTTTTGTGGTGTGTTTGTCGAGATCCGATGAAGTGTGGGTTTATGATCAAGTTTATCTATGAATAATATTGGAATCTTCTCTGAATTCTTTTATGTACGATGGAGTTATCTTTACAAGTCTCTTCGAATTATCAGTTTGGTTTGGCCTACTAGATTGATCTTTCTTGCCATGGAGAAGTGTTTAGCTTTGGGTTCAATCTTGCGGTGATCTTACCAAGTGACAGAAAGGGTTGCAAGACACGTATTGTATTGTTGCCATCGAGGATAACAAGATGGGGTTTATATCATATTGCATGTGTTTATCCCTCTACATCATGTCATCTTGCTTAAGGCGTTACTCTATTCTTATGAACCTAATACTCTAGATGCAGGCAGGAGTCGGTCGATGTGTGGAGTAATAGTAGTTGATGCAGGCAGGAGTCGGTCTACTTGTCATGGACGTGATGCCTATATACATGATCATGCCTAGATAACGTCATAATTATTTGCTTTTCTATCAATTGCTCGACAGTAATTTTTTCACCCACAATAATACTTATGCTCTCAAGAGAAGCCTATAGTGAAACCTATGGCCCCCGGGTCTATCTCTTATCATATTTGCTTTCAATCTACTTTATTTGCATCTTTACTTTTTGCATCTATATTATAAAATACCAAAAATATATTTATCTTATCATACTATTTCTATCAGATCTCACTTTCCTAAGTGGCCATGAAGGGATTGACAACCCCTTTATTTCGTTAGTTGCGAGTCCTCAGTTTGTTTGTGTAGGTGCGTGGGACTTTTGAGGAGCCTCCTACTGGATTGATACCTTGGTTCTCAAAACTGAGGGAAATACTTACGCTACACTTTTCTGCATCACCCTCTCCTCTTCGGGAAAACCAACGCTAGCTCAAGACGTAGCAGCAGGTGCCTGCCCAGCTGGTTGGGTTGGCAGCTGCATGCGAACGGTGGTGGAGACTTGGCTGGTGTGGGCCTGGCAGTGGCCCTGCTAGCGCGCTTCACGAAGGGTGGCCCGGCAAGGGTCTCGCCGTGGCACACCGTCGTCCCCGGCAAGGACCTTGCCGGGGGTCTCGTGGGCTTCCTCGGTAAGAACCCTGCCGAGGATTGTTGCCTTCCTATCCTTATTTGATCTTGACTATTCTTTGTCTTCACAAAGATCTGCATGCCACCACGGAGGTGCCTCCCGAGCCCTGTCCCAATGCGTTTGTTTAGCGTTGGTGGGATTGAAGATGGCTCGCTCAGCTAGTGTGGGTGAGCTGCCTCGGCAAGGGTCTTGTCGGGGCCACTGAGGCTGCCCCGGCAAGGGTCCTTGCCGGGGAAATATGCTTCGTCCATCTGATCTTTGTGGCCTTGGTCCTTGTCGTTGCTTTGTTTGTCTTGTGCCTTCGGCTTATCTCCGGCTTCCCTCCCTTGCCCTATTATGCGTGGCCATGGCGGGTGGCTCTGACTGCCCGTGCACAAGTAAAGGGGTCAAAAGAAGAGCCCCTACTTTTGTACATAGACATTCCATCGCCCACTGGATTATGCTGCTGCCCCTTGGTGTTGCCGCTCTTCTTTTCCTTCCCTGGCTTTTACTCGTCAGACTCGGGATCCTTGGTACTATCAGAGTTAGCATACTTAACCAGAGCCTCCATAAGTGTTCCCATGTCATTGCAGTGACGCTTGAGTCGTCCCAATTTCAACTTCAAAGGCTTAAACATGCAATTGCCCTCCAACGTTATACTTGCTGAATCGGCATTGATGCGGTCTGACGAATGTAGCATCTCGGAGACCCGGCGCACCCCATGGGTGGTTGACTCATTCTCCTCCTGAACACAAGCAGCCAGATCCACAATTGACATGGGTTGCTTGCACGTGTCCTTGAAATTGTTGATAAACCGGCTCTTCAACTCGTCCCATGACCTAATAGAATTAGGTGGTAAACTCTTTAGCCAAGTGCGAGTTGTTCCTTCTAACATCATAGTAAAGTACTTAGCACAGGCCTCTCCATCCACATCCAGCATCTCCATTGCCATCTCATAGCTTTCAACCCATGACTTGGGGTATAAGTCAGTAGTGTAATTGGGCACCTTCCGAGGACCCTTGAAGTCCTTAGGCAACCGCACATTACGCAGGGCCGGTGAGAGACACGGCACCCCCAAAGTGGTAAAAACAACTCCTCGCTCCACTGTAGTAGTTGCACAAACCGGCGTTAGCTGACGCTCCACATCCTGCGTAGTTAATCCGGCTCGACGCGCTCTCCCTAGTCCACTACATCCTGTGCATCATTCCTCCCTCCTACCGGGTTAGGCCTTCGTGGTGGATTATGGTTCCGTCCACTACTTGATACAACTGGTTGCTAAACATGCCTGCGGTAACTCCGGCTTGGGCGCGGGGTAGAGTGAATCATGTCTCGAATGTATAAATAAGCCTGCTGCTGAACCATTGCTGTTTGGAGTAGATCTCTAGCCCGTCGTGTTTCAACCGTTGCAGGGGAATCACCTTCCATTGGAATAGCGGCCAATCTTGACGGTGCAGCAATCATATTATGCAAAGGGGTAGGAAAGTGACCCAGTGGTGCTGGCACGTATTGTGGCAGATCATGGTTCTACTGAGGCGGGTCCATCGTGCGCGGCTGATCCGACGCTCCTGTCCTATGTGCTTCAACTCGGTTCACCACGGGCGGGTTCCTGGTTCCCGCTCCTGGCGTACTGAAGATATTCCTTTCTTTATAAACCGGTGGTAGACGGGACTGGTGCCTCCTCCTCATCACCTCGTTTGAAGCATTCTGATCCAACATAAGTCGATAGACTCTGCATGAACTTGCTGAGCTTGAGCATTCAAATTGGCCCGCTCCTCAGCCATCCTGGTCTCCTCAGCAGCCATGTCCTCCTTGCCTTGAGCTATCTGATCCTGCAATTTCTGACCTCCGCATTATGCTCATCCCGATTATCCGGATTAACTTCAGTGGTCAACAATGTTGCTAAAGCATCCATCAAACCGGACAAGATTTGAGCCGGCTGGCGCGCGGGGCCTCCTGCCCCATCTGCCAATCCGGAAATCATTGACGCCGCTGCTGAAGAGTGGGTTGCAGGCTGCGTACCGGCCATGAAGATCGCAACCCGGTTTGGCGGATCAAAGGGGTCCGGAATACTGTCGCCATCAGAACAGCCCCCAAACTGGCCATCCTGCACTTGATACAATGACTCGGTCTCCTTAGTGGATGACCCGCCATCGGAATAGATGGTCGTCTCACCATCGGATACCAGTTTAGATTCGGTACAATGTATGAATCCTACGAACGCACGCTTCATGGCGGGCTGAACCCGGGCAGGGCTTGCACGTTGAGCCGTTTCGACGAGGTCGGTGCAGATGTCCGGCTCAAGGCCCGGTTCGCCGATCTTGCCGATGAAGACATGAATTCCTCCAAAGGTTACCCAGTACCCGTACTCGATTGAGCCGGCGTCGGGGCTCCAGCCTACGTCGTCGATGTAGAGCTTGCCGCGACGACTCTTGGTCATCCGGCCCACTGCATATCCCTTGAGTACTTCAAACTTGTCCTCCAAGAACTTGAAACCATCGTGTGATAGCCCCATGGTGGGCGCCAACTGTCGTGGAATTATCACGTCAGGATGTCCTAGTGTGAGGACTTAGTTTGGAGCCATGGGAACTAGGTTAGCTTAGAGGGGTTAAACAGGACAAAGGACAGAGGGAGTTTATACTGGTTCGGCCCCTTGCAGTGAAGGTAAAAGCCTACGATCTAGTTGTGGTGGAATTGATGGGGTCACGATGACCAGGGAGGGAATCCGCTTTACTTAGTTCTCGAGTTGTTGTTTGTTGTCCCTGAACCGCCGCCGGGTCATCCCTTTATATACACAGGTTGACGCCCGGACGGTCTACAGAATCTCGAGGCCGGCTCATACATGTGTCCGGCTCGGTTTCTTCCTTTCCCTATCTTACAATACAAGTTACACATCTCATGGCAGTTTATGTCTATGGGCCCTAATCCGCCCTTGGGCCTTGGGCCCTTTAATCCCTGTAGTAAAGCGACATACTCCTTTTCTTCGTGGGCTTCTATACGGATGACTCCTTTAGTATAATCCGCCCCCTCCTGGGCGGTTTATATTCAAAAGTCGTATCCCCAACAGGAGGTGTTTGTGGGATGAACCCGGCAATCGGACTATGCGGCTTTATTACCTTCACTTAGCCATAGGAGTTTCAAATGTGGAGATAAGTACTAGCACCTAGTGCATGTGCGGCTATCCGGATTGCGGTGCCTTTTCCACATGGCTGGACGAAGACCAGCCCCTCGTATAACACGGGGTGCATCACTAATGGTTTGTGGTATAATATCAAGTCGCCGGATCACCGACCAGCTCTTGCTTATCATGAGAATCAGTTTTCGGCTTTCTCTACTGAGGTACTTAACGGGACGAACTAGAAATACAATCGCAGTGGATCGGACTTGCTTAGCAATGTCATGGGTCTTGATGACCAATAAGCTGTTCGGCTTGATGAGGACGCCCTGCACCTCTGCTGCTAGGGCCGCGATATGCTTCACAGTACGAAGGGAGCGTTGCAAGTGCTAAAATCGTAAGTAGTGGGTGTCAGTGTCAAAACCGGCGGATCTCGGGTAGGGGGTCCCAAACTGTGCGTCTAAGGCTAATGGTAATTGGAGGCTGGGGACACGATGTTTACCCAGGTTCAGGCCCTCTCGATGGAGTTAATACCCTACTTCCTGCTTGATTGATCTTGATGATATGAGTATTACAAGAGTTGATCTACAACGAGATCGTAGAGGCTAACCCTAGAAGCTAGCCTATGATTATGATTGTTTTCATCCTACGGACTAAACCCTCCGGTTTATATAGACACCGGAGGAGGCTAGGGTTACACAGAGTCGGTTACAGAGAAGGAGATCTGCATATCCGAATTGCCAAGCTTGCCTTCCACGCTAAGGAGAGTCCCATCCAGACACGGGACGAAGTCTTCAATCTTGTATCTTCATAGTCCAACAGTCCGGCCAAAGTATATAGTCCGGCTGTCCGAGGACCCCCTAATCCAGGACTCCCTCAGTAGCCCCTGAACCAAGCTTCAATGACGATGAGTCCGGCGCACAGATTGTCTTCGGCATTTCAAGGCAGGTTCCTTCTCCGAATACTCCATAGAAGATCTTGAATAAAAGGATCGTGTCCGGCTCTGCAAAATAATTTCCACATACCACTATAGAGAGCATAATTTTCCACGAATCGAATCTGCTGACAATTTTTCACGACATGGTATCATACCACAACTTGGTCATTATTCAAACCGTTTTTCTCAACCAGCTGCTGCGCATATTGCGAGGCGGGTTTCTTTTGCACGTCTTGTTGAAGCAGAGATCGTGTCCCCTTATCACGGGATTCTCATCAATATGGGTACGGGTAACCCAACCGAACCATCAATCGTGGTGCTTGGGGAACAAGCGAGTTTTACCAGGCAAGTGGGGAGGCGCACAGTTTCTACCTTCTCTATAAAGAGATAAGGACTCTTCTTTTTTACCCGCGCCTTCATCCTCCTTTGCTCATCCATTCTCGCACTCTCGAGCTCCAACGCCCAAGTTCTCACCTTTCTCCGTAAAGCCATTCCAGACATGTCTGGAGTGGGAGGCAAGTGGATGGTCTCCTCCGTAATGGAGGAGGACATCACGAAGCTTCGGGAGGCCGGATACTTAGCCACAGACATCGCGCACCGGCTCCCGGACAAAGGGAAGATTATCCCTTCTCTGGAACCCCACGAGAGGGTTGTATTTCTCCCCCACTTCGTCCGCGGACTGGGATTTCCTCTCCACCCATTTATCCATGGGCTCATGTTACTATGGGCTAGATTTTCATGATCTGGCCCCAAATTTTATCCTCAACATCTCGGCGTTTATCGTCGTGTGTGAGGCCTTCCTCCGCATCAAGCCCCACTTTGTCCTGTGGCTGAAGATCTTCAATGTGAAGCCGAAGATAGTGGCTGGCCAGCAAGCGGAGTGCGGAGGCGCCATGGTGGGCAAGATGCCCAACGTTTCCTGGCTCGAAGGCTCCTACGTGGAGACCGTGAAGGGGTGGCAGTCGGGGTGGTTCTACATCACTGAGCCACGCGACGCCAACTGGGCGGCCGCCCCCGATTTCCGATCCGGCATCCCCATGTGGCTCACCTCCTGGAAAAAGAAGGGCTTAGCCCGGGGCGCACCCGCGGAGCTGACCGGACTCAGGAACTGTGTCAAAAATATGATAATAAAAAAGATCAAGCTTGTCAACATGGTCCAGGTCATGCTCTTCCGCCGGATCCTCCCGTGTCAAAGACGGGCGTACAATATGTGGGGGTTCGATTCGGCCAAACACCATACACTGCGAGAGCTCTTCGACACGATGCACGAAGACGTCTAGAAGGTGATTGAGGGAGTCCTAGATTAGGGGGTGTCCGGATGGCCGGACTATGACCATTGGCCGGACTCCCGGACTATGAAGATACAAGATTGAAGACTTCGTCCCGTGTCCGGATAGGACTTTCCTTGGCGTGGAAGACAAGCTTGGCGATACGATATGTAGATTTCCTCCCATTGTAACCAACTCTGTGTAACCCTAGCCCTCTTCAGTGTCTATATAAACCGGAGAGTTTTAGTCCGTAGGACGAACAACAATCATACCATAGGCTAGCTTCTAGGGTTTAGACTCTCTGATCTCGTGGTAGATCAACTCTTGTACTACCCATACCATCAATTTTAATCAAGCAGGAGTAGGGTTTTACCTCCATCGGGAGGGCCCGAACCTAGGTAAAAACATCGTGTCCCTTGTCTCCTGTTACCATCCGCCTAGACGCACAGTTCGGGACCCCCTACCCGAGATCCACCGGTTTTGACACCGACATTGGTGCTTTCATTGAGAGTTCCTCTATGTCGTCACCTTTAGGCCCGATGGCTTCTTTGATCATCAACCACGATGCGGTCCAGGGTGAGACTTTTCTCCCCGGACAGATCTTCGTGTTCGGCGGCTTTGCACTCCGGGCCAATTCGCTTGGCCGTCTGGAGCAGATCGAAAGCTACGCCACTGGCCATCAGGTCAGATTTGGAAGTTTTAACTACACGACTGACATCCGCGGGGACTTGATCTTCGACGGATTCGAGCCACGGCCGAGCACGCTACACTGTCACAATGGGCATGATCTAACTCTGCCGCCGGACAGCGCCCAAAGCGCCGCTCACGTGTCCGCTCTGACCCTTAGCTCGGAGCCGACCGCGCCAGTCGGGGACGGACGGTTGGACGCCGCCCCAGGAGCTGCAATCTCTATGGTGATCCAGCCGAATACCAGCCTTGTCCTTTGTAAGGCCTGTGACTCCAAGGTGCCGGACTCCTTTCCGGACTCCGAAACTTCCGCACCCCTTTAGATCGAACCCAATTGGGCTCCGATCATGGAGTTCACCGCCGCGGACGTCTTTCAGCACTCGCCCTTTGGCGACATCCTGAATTCACTAAAGTCTCTCTCTTTGTCAGGAGAGCCCTGGCCAGACTATGGTCAGCAAGGTTGGGATGCGGACAACAAAGAAATTCGAAACCCACCCACCACCCACTTTGTAGCCACTGTCGACGATTTAACCGACATGCTCGACTTCGACTCCGAAGACATCGACGGTATGGACGCCGATGAAGGAGATGACGAAGAACCAGCACCTATAGGGCACTGGAAAGCCACCTCGTCATATGACATATAGATGGTGGACACCCCAAAAGCAGGGAATGGCGATGAAAGAAAGGAGGATGACCCCTCCAAGAAACAACCTAAGCACCGGCATCAGCGGCGCCGCTCGAAATCCCGCCAAAGCAAAAACGGCGAGTCCGGCACTGGAGATAACAACACCCCGGACAGTGCCGAAGACAACCCCCTCCAGCAGAATTCAGCGCAGGAGGACGGAGAAGCCAGCCCTCATGAGAGAGCGGCAGACAGGGAGGTCGAGGACGACAATTATATGCCTCCCTCTGAAGATGAGGCAAGCCTCAACGACGACGAATTATTCGTGCCTGAGGATCCCACCGAACAAGAGCGTTTCAAACGCAGGCTTATGGCCACAGCAAACAACCTCAAAAGAAAACTGCAGCAGCTTAGAGCTGACCAAGATTTGCTAGCCGACAGATGGACTGAAGTCCTAGCGGACGAAGAGTACAAACTCGAGCGCCCCTCCAAGAGCTACCCAAAGCGCAGGCTGCTACCCCAACTAGAGGAGGAAGCAACTAAACCCATATCACCAGCGTATGATGCGGCCGATCGGCCACCCCATGGCCGCGACAGAGAGGCCTCTCAGCCCTCAAGTCAAGCCGCACCCCGGCGCCGCTCAAAAAATACCAGGGCACAGGGAAACACACCAGACCTGCGAGACATATTGGAGGACAAGGCAAGGCAAACAAGATCATTCTACGGATCGCGTGGGAGCCCCACGTCACGTGAAGATAACCGTCATGCCGGATATGGCAAATACGGCCAGGCCGAACACAACAGACAAAGCTCATCCGAGCTATGTCATGATATAGCCCAGTACAGAGGCGCCGCACACCCACTATGCTTCACATACGAAGTAATGGATCATCAAATCCCCGAGGGTTTTAAACCCGTAAACATTGAATCATATGATGGCACAACAGATCCTGCAGTATGGATCGAGGATTATCTCCTTCATATCGACATGGGCCGTGGTGATGATCTACACGCCATCAAATACCTCCTTCTCAAGCTTAAAGGACCAGCTTGGCATTGGCTTAACAGCCTGCCAGCAGAGTCAATTAGTTGCTGGGAGGACCTGGAATCCGCATTCCTTGACAACTTCCAGGGCACTTATGTGCGACCACCAGACGCCGATGACCTATGCCACATAATTCAGCAGCTAGAGGAATCGGCCAGACAATTCTGGACGTGGTTCCTAACCAAGAAAAATCAAATAGTCGACTGTCCGGACGCAGAGGCCCTTGCAGCCTTCAGGCATAACATCCGAGACGAATGGCTTGCCCGGCACCTAGGACAGGAAAAGCCGAAATCTATGGCAGCCCTAACGACAATCATGACCCGCTTTTGCGCAGGAGAAGACAGCTGGCTAGCTCGTAGCAATAACATGACCAAGAGCCCTGGTAACTCAGATACCAAGGACAACAATGGCAGGTCGCGTCGTAAAAAGCACAAGCGCCGCATTAACGGCGATAATACTGAGGATACATCAGTTAATGTCGGATTCAGAGGCTCTAAACCCGGTCAGTGGAAGAAGCCATTCAAAAGAAATCCTCCTGGCCCATCCAGTTAGACCGGATACTCGATCGCTCGTGCCAGATACACGGCACCCCCGAACAACCAGCCAATCACACCAACAGGGATTGTTGGGTGTTCAAGCAGGCAGGCAAGTTAAGTGCCGAAAACAGAGATAAGGAGCTGCATAGCGATGACGAGGAGGAGCCCCGGCCGCCGAATAACAGAGGACAAAAGGGCTTCCCCCCAGAAGTGCGGACGGTGAACATGATTTACGCAACCCATATCCCCAAAAGGGAACGGAAGCGTGCTCTCAAGGATGTCTATGCGTTGGAGCCAATCGCCCCAAAGTTCAACCCATGGTCCTCCTGCCCGATCACTTTTGATCGAAGGGACCACCCCACCAGCATTCGTCACGGCAGATTCGCCGCATTGGTCCTAGAACCAATCATTGATGGATTTCACCTCGCTAGAGTCCTCATGGACGGCGGCAATAGCCTGTACCTGCTTTATCAGGATACAATGCGAAAAATGGGTATAGATCCCTAAAGGATTAAACCCACAAAGGTGACCTTTAAACGCGTCATACCAGGTGTAGAAGCCAGCTGTACAGGCTCAGTTACACTTGAAGTGGTCTTTGGATCCCCGGATAATTTCCGAAGCGAAGAGTTAATCTTCGACAAAGTCCCGTTCTACAGTGGCTATCATGCCCTGCTCGGACGAACCACATTCGCAAAATTTAATGCGGTGCTGCACTACGCATATCTCAAGCTCAAGTTGCCAGGCCCTCGCGGAGTCATTACGGTCAATGGAAACACCGAACGCTCTCTCCGAACAGAGGAGCACACGGCAGCCCTCGTGGCAGAAGTACAAAGTAGCCTCTCAAGGGAATTCTCCAATCTGGCTGTTAAACGTCCGGACAACGTCAAGCCCGCCCGAAGTAACCTACAACAAAACCGGTTGGCACGTCCCGAGCAAGCATAGCAGTGCGGCCCCAACCCCAGCCCTCGCGAGATTGCGATAGCAGTACCACGCGTACATAATTACGCTCTGGAAATACCATGGGCATAAGGGGAGGGGCACAACCACGACACGCCCAGAATGCGGCTCAATCGCACTAGGGGCTCCTGATTTTGCCATTTCTTCTTTTTTTTACATGCTTTCAGGACTCCACTATTCGGAAGGCCTGTCCGGTAATACAATCGCCGAACACATGATGCAACATCCAGGGAGACAACAAGCCACGTCAAATGTCCATGTGGTCTCTATAACGAGCTAAATAATTGTCTTACTTAAAGTCTTGCAGCTTGCCCCTGGAGGGGGACATATTAAATAATCCCATCTCTTGCGTATTGCACTATTTGTATCGTCCGGCTCTCATAGCAGCCTCTTTTAATAAACAATACATAGCTCTTGTCTATTATTGCATTCATTTATTTTTATATAAATATGTTCAGCCATGACATTATGCAACCATACACTTTGGTACGGCCAATACACCAGGGGCTTAAGTACCCCATAATACGGTGTGAGAAGACCGAACACTCTCATGAGTGCGGCACCCCGAACTTATAGCACTATATGCATCGGCTCCGAATCATGTATTGGGTCAATAGTTGGGTTTGCCCGGCTCCCATGTTTTGGTACCTTACGTTCCGCTATGTCGGCTAAGGTAGCGCTGGGAGAACTACTGCGATTGTGCCCCAGTTGAGCTGGGTTAACACCTTAGTAGAGAAAGCTAAAACTGACCGTCATGATAGGGCGAGAGACCGGGCACTATTCGAGAGGTTTTCGAGTCCTTAAAGACTTATGCCGCTTAGAGCGAGGAGCTGGCTTTGTCCAGCCTAGGCGTGGATAGTGCCCCGAACACGGTCTTCCGAATACTCGGGGCTTCGCCGAAATTTAAAATTATAGAATTCTATGGCTAAGTGAGAGTGATAAAGTATTATAAGTCCGATGGCCTTGTTCGTTGTGCTGAGCGCCTCCCTCGATGGACCCAAAAAACGGGAACAAGAGCGCTCAGGATTATCCCGAACACCCCAGCACTTGTGGCATGGGGGTAGAAGCCGACGACTTGCATCTCTCAGATTTAATAAACGAACGCACAGAAGGTAATATTTTAAATTCAAAAAGCTTTGCTGAAAGTGCAACTATCCCTAGGTGGTTTTGGTAATTCATAACAACATATAGCTCATTGAGCTAATGCTATTCCAAGACTATTGTTTCAGGAAAGCTCAATGAATGGCATGGCATGGATGATGAAAGTGGATCCCTCAAAATACTAAGGAAAAAGGATTGGCTCAAGCTCAAAAGCTCAAGACTCTTCATTTTACATTTTAGTGATCCAAGATCACATTGAGTCTATAGGAAAAGCCAATACTATCAAGAAGGGATGAGGTGATGCTTAATGAGCCTCTTGCTTCATGTGCTTAGTGATATGCTCCAAAACCCTCAACTACTTTCCCACATCCACAAATGACCTAAACCTAAATCCAAAATCGGCCACACCGATTCTTTCTATCCGGTGCCACCGATTCCAAAAGTCATAGCCACTGCCACAAACCCTAAGCACATCGGTCTTAGCGATAGGGATCTCGGTCTCACCGAGATGGGGTTGCAATCTCTCTGTTTCCCTTCGTAACGTTTCGGTCTAACCAAAGTGAGCGATCGGTCCCACCGAGATTGCAATGTAAACTCTCTATTTCCTTTTTGTAACATTTCAGTCTCACCGAAAAGAGAAAATCGGTCCCACCGAGTTTACCTGACCAACTCTCTGGAAAGCTTATTACCCAATCGGTCTCACTGAGTTTGTGTAATCGGTCTCACCGAGGTTACGTTATGCCCTAACCCTAACCGAATCGGCCTCACCGAGATGAATGTCAGTCCCACCGAAAATCACTAACGGTCACTAGGTTTACTAAATCGGTCCGACCGAGTTTAATGATTCGGTCCCACCGAGTTTGGTAAATTGTGTGTAACGGTTAGATTTTGTGTGGAGGTTTTATATACCCCTCAACCTCCTCTTCATTCGTGGAGAGAGCCATCAGAACGAACCTACACTTCCAACTTACCATTTCTGAGAGAGAACCACCTACTCATGTGTTGAGGCCAAGATATTCCATTCCTACCATATGAATCTTGATCTCTAGCCTTCCCCAAGTTGCTTTCCACTCAAACCCTCTTTCCACCAGATCCAAATCCTATGAGAGAGAGTTGAGTGTTGGGGAGACTATCATTTGAAGCACAAGAGCAAGGAGTTCATCATCAACGCACCATTTGTTACTTCTTGGAGAGTGGTGTCTCCTAAATTGGCTAGGTGTCACTTGGGATCCTCTGACAAGATTGTGGAGTTGAACCAAGGAGTTTGTAAGGGCAAGGAGATCGCCTACTTCGTGAAGATCTACCGCTAGTGAGGCAAGTCCTTCGTGGGCGACGGCCATGGTGGGATAGACAAGGTTGCTTCTTCGTGGACCCTTCGTGGGTGGAGCCCTCCGTGGACTCGCGTAGTCGTTACCCTTCGTGGGTTGAAGTCTCCATCAATGTGGATGTACGATAGCACAACCTATCGGAACCACGCAAAAAACATCCGTGTCTCCAATTGCGTTTGAATCCTCCAAACCCTTCCCTTTACTTTGTTGCAAGTTGCATGCTTTATTTTCCGCTGCCTATACACTCTTCGCATGCTTGCTTGAATTGTGTGATGATTGCTTGACTTGTCCTAAAATAGCTAAAATCTGCCAAACTCTAAAATTGGGAAAGGGTTAAGATTTTATTGGTCAAGCAGTCTAATCACCCCGCCTCTAGACATACTTCAAGGTCCTACAAGTGGTATCAGAGCATTGATCTCCATTTGCTTTGATTTCCATAGCTTTTGGTGGTCATAGCCTTGGTTTCACAACCTAGGAGACTATGGCGTCTAGCGAGGGAAATTATCATCGTAGAGGTCCTTACTTTGATTTTACTAATTTTGCTAGTTGGAAGCATAAGATGAAAATGCATATTCTTGGACATAACCCCGCCGTTTGGGCAATTATTTGTATTGGCTTGCAAGGTGAATTCTTCGATGGGAGAGAACCGAACCATGAAGCTAATGCGGAAGAATTGAAGATGCTGCAATACAACGCTCAAGCATGTGACATCATCTTCAACGGATTGTGCCCCAAAGAATTCAACAAAATCAGCCGTCTTGAGAATGCAAAGGAAATTTGGGATACTTTGATTGATATGCATGAAGGTACCGAGTCCGTCAAGGAATCCAAGTTGGATGTGCTCCAAAGTCAGCTTGACAAGTTCAAAATGAAGGATGGTGAAGGTGTCACTGAAATGTACTCTAGGCTTTCTCTTATCACAAATGAGATTGCCGGCTTAGGGTGTGAAGAGATGACCGACAAATTCATCATCAAGAAAATCCTAAGAGCATTGGATGGAAAGTATGATACTGTGTACACATTGATCCAAATGATGCCAAACTACAAAGATCTCAAGCCAACGGAAGTCATTGGAAGGATTGTTGCTCATGAGATGTCACTCAAGGATAAGGAGGAACTTCACAACAAGTCAAGTGGTGCTTACAAAGCCTCAAGTGAAGCCCCCACATCATCAAGTGAGAAACCAACCTTCAATGAAGAATTGACCTTAATGGTGAAGAACTTCAACAAATTCTACAAAAGTAGAAGCAAAGAAAGAAGCTCCAAGTCAAGGTCTTACAATGACAAGAGATCTTCTAGTCGAGAGCGCAATTGCTACAATTGTGGGAGACCCGGACACTACTCCAATGAGTGTACGGCACCCTATAAAAGAAGAGAAGATTCTCCAAGAAGAAGGAGCAAAAGAGAAGAATCACCACCAAGAGAGAGGAGGAGTAGAGATGATAGTTATGAACGAAGACCCTCACGGAGAAGTAAGGATTCGGAAAGAAAGGACAAGTCATCAAGGAGCTACACAAAACGAAGACATCAAGCTCATGTTGGTGAATGGGTTTCCGGCTCCGACTCCGACAATCACTCCGAGAGAAGCTATCACTCCGATTCCGAATATACTCAAGATGAAGGTGCTGCCGGTCTAGCACTTGTGTCAACCAACTCCTATGACATATTTGATTCACCAAATGAAGGTGTTGGAAGATGCTTCATGGCCAAAGGTCCAAAGGTGACACATCCCGAGTATGTTGATTTTAATAGTGATGAAGATGACTTGCTTGTGGATGATGATTTACTTGTTGACAACTCCAGTGATGAATACTATGATGAAACGTCAACTAATCATGCTAATCAAACGAATGACAATGATAAGGAGAAAATTGAGCTTCTAACTAAAGAACTAAACACTCTTAAGTTGGCTCATGAAACTATGTTCAAAGATCATCGAGAACTTTTAAGGGCTCATGATAAGTTACGCTTTGAAAAGCTCAATCTTGAGCAAGAGCATGTGTTCTTAAAGGCAATAAATGATGATCTCTGCAAGAAAATTTCTTCTTACATTGCCAAGCGTTTCTCTTATCTACTTACATGCCTCAAGTCAAGTCTAGTAACAAGTACAAGAAAGATACTTCCTCTAGTAGTAACAATAATAATGTCAAATCCAATGTTGTTGCTTCTAGTAGTTCTCTTGATTCCACTAATGATTCTCTTAGCCAAGTTACACTTGAGCAAGAAAATAGTTTATTGAAGGGAATTATAGAGAAAGGTGTTTACAAGAGCCTTTCCGGGAGTAAGCAATTCGAGGAAATTGTACGCAAGCAAGGAAGGCACTGGAAGAATCAAGGTGTTGATTTTGAACGGAAGTTCAACGCCAATGGAGTTGAGTGGGAAGAAGATCAATACCCCAAGACAAAGTTTGTTCCTCAACAAGAGAAGTATGATCCTACTTCCTTCAAGGGGACACAAGCTCAAGATGATCTTCCACCACAAGACCACAAGAACAAAGGCAAGGACAAGCTTCAAGAAGAGATTGATGCATTTGAAGAAGCACCTAAAGCCTCGTTCAGTTGGGTCCCCAAGACTAAGTCAAGTTCTACTTCATCAAGTACAACTACAACTCCAAGGATTCCCATCAAGATGATGTGGATCCCGAAGAAGAAGAACTAGAGAGTTCTTGAGGGTGACTCCACCAACATTCTTCACTCATATCATTTTGGCAAGAACAAGTGCAATCAACTTTCACATCTTGCACTAGTTCAAGGAGTCACAAAACCTCATGTTGGTAAGGCAAGGGACAAGGTAACCTAATGTTTTCATGGACATCATCTTGTGTGTGCATCACTCTATGTCTATGGATATTCTTGTTTGTTCCTTGTGGGACTAAGCCATGTAGGCAAGTTAAAAGTGCAACTCACTCCAAAGGATTGCTCCAAATGATATACATCAACATTGAGCATCTACATCTTCAACACCTACATGAAGTCATCATCGACAAAACCCAAGGTTAGTTCATCCCTCTAAGGGGGGATCTCACATCTAGGGGGAGCTTAACTCTAAGAATTGAGTCAAAGCAACTCTAATGGAGTGAACACATTAATGCATTATGTAAAAGTAGTAACCCCACTTGAGCTTAAACCATGAGTATGACCTATGATCAAATGTTCTCATTTGACTCCTAAGTCAATATACTCATATATAGATGATCTAGTCATCGCCAATTGCTTGATAGATGCTAAAATTGGTTGTGCATGCTTTGCCACATATTTCAATTGCCATCTTATGGTGTGAGCATGTTGGTGCATATTTTACTCATTCAAGGACATCCACTTGTTGTTTTGTTTGTTTGGATTCTTTTCTTTGTGCCAAGTGGACGGACAAGAATGCCTAAGAACCTTCTTTAGCTATCTATGCTTTTCTCGTCTCAAACTCTATTCATGCTACATCACAAAATTTGATCAAGTTAGATTCGAACCACTCTGTGTGAGGACCACTCGGAGTCCCTGATTCGTCATAGACTTAAACTTCCAAAACCTCTTAGTGATTCTCGGTCTGACCGATCCTTCCATTTCGGTCCTACCAAGATCATTGAGTTGATCTGAGTTTTCAATCTCGGTGCAACCGATTTGAACTTTTTGGTCTCACCGATTTGCTGTAACTGAACACAGTTATGCATCTCGGTGCCACCGAGTTGTTCCACTCGGTCACACCGACAGGGTCGAGCTATATATATAGCCACGGGCAAAATTTTCGAAATTTCTCCGAAACCCTTCGCCCGCGCAACAGCTCGCTCTGCCATCGTGGTCTCCGGATCGTCTCCTCGTTGCCAGCAGCCTCCTGTCGCTGGTCTCTGCCGCCGTCAACAGATTTCGTCCCCGCTGTTGCCGCCGTAGCAAGTCCACAGCCAAGTTAGGGTATGGACTTAATCTTTGTGCTATCCACGTCTGATTCCTGGCACATTGTTTTCGTATTGATTCTTGCCATGATTGAAACTCTTCTATCCAGCCAAAGTAGTTCATAGATTAGATGTGATTCAAATTTTTAGGGTTAGGTTTCCACTGAAACCATCTAGGACCCACCGAGTTGAAAAACTCGGTCTCACTGATTTTGCTTATGCCATTGCACTAGTTACTCTCGGTCTGACCGAGAATTACTAATCGATGCAACCAATTTAAGGATTCTGTGAAACCCTAGCAGTCTCGATACCACCGAACTAAAACTTGGTCCAACCGAGATCATCAGTTTAGGTTCCAAAATTGCTTCGGTATCACCGAGTTTGAAAATCGGTGGATCCGAAATGCTTTCTGTGGAAAACTAAGACTGAACTTTTGAGTCATTCTTTTGCAAAAACCTATGCATTTTGTGATGCTTATCTTTTCTATCTCATCTATAACTCTTCACAGGGTCAGCAGTCAGCTTTTGCAGTATGTCTGATCAAAGTGACAGCCAGAACAGGTCAGAAGAGCAGATGGACTTGAGTGAGGGCACTAGTCCCTCAACTTCAGATCAAGGGAGAAGAAGTACTCCTAGCAATTTGCCTAAGGCTGCAACTAGGCAAAGGAGGAAAAGAACTTCAGATTCAGAGGATGAAGATTACAAAGCTGAGGAAGATGAGGCTACTTCCAAGAAAGTGGTGCTCAAGAAGGAATATGGCTCAGCAAAGAATACAAAGCCAGGCATGAAGACCAAAAGGTCTGCAGGAAGACAACCAATGTCAAAGGCCAGAGCATCAACTCAACTACCTAAAAGGCCTGATCCCAAAGAGCCAGCTGCTAAAGGAAAGAAGAGGAAGGAAAGGGTCAAGAAGACCATGGCCAAAATTGTTGGTCAACCTTCCATGATGGAAGAGGAAGAGCTTGCTGCACCAACTCCAAATGCAGCTAAGCTTATGGGAGATGCAATCAGATCAATGGCTGCAACATCCAAGCCCAAGGAATCACCCAAAGCTGCCTCCAAGGCCAAGCAAGTTCCAAAGAGGAATACTAGGAGTATTCCAGCTGCTGAGAAGAACAAGGCCCGAGTGCCCAATGTTGCTGAAGATTCAGAAGAAGAAGGACAGGTTCTAAGAAAGCTCAAGCCCAAGATACCAGACCACAATGATGCCCATCCTGTGGCTGAGGACATGAGAATCAGGAAGGATTCAGGGCTGAGACTGTGGAGAATGGAAGATCCATATGCTTCAAGAAGAAGAACTGCTGTTGACTACAGGTTCCACACAAAGGAACAACAGGACTTCTATGAAAAAATTCTGTTGGACAAGAAGCCCATAGTTTGTGACATGAGGTGGGTTGACTGGAAATTCATCAAGGAAAATGAACAGCACTATCCTGGAGTGCAAGACAGCTTTGTTGCTTGTGGAGTTGCTGATTTTGTTGGACAGAAGTTCACCAACTGGAATGATGAGCTTATCATGCAGTTCTACTCCACATCACACTTTTACCCAGATGGAAGAATAGTTTGGATGTCTGAAGGTACAAGGTACCAGTCTACTATTGAAGAATGGGCAAGTCTGATCAACGCCCCCAAGGAGAATGAGGATGACCTAGACATTTATGCAAAGAAGAAGTTGGGTCACAATTCAATGGCTCACATGTACAAGGAAATTCCAGACAAGGCATTAGAGACTCACAAGTTTGGATCAGTTCACTTTCTGCTGTTAGGGTTGCCAACCATAAATTGGATTCTGAGGCACACCTTGTTGCCCAAGTCTGGTGACCATAACATGATCAGAGGGCATGCCATCAACATGTTGCATGTGTTTGATGTGTCACAGAAGTTCAAAGTCATGAGCCTGATCATTGAAACAATCAAGAGGACTGCAGCGGATCAGAAGAGGAGCTGTGGATATGCACCTCAGATTCAAGAATTGATAAACTCAAAGATGGGCACAAGAAAATATCAGTTGGATAAGGAACACTTTCCACTTTATCCAGACTTTGAGGATAATGAGGTTGTCATGAATGAAGATGATCCACAATCAGTTCAAGCTCAGGAGAAGAAGGAGAATGCAAAGAGGGAGAAGGCTGCCAAGATGCCAACTCAAGAGGAGGCATTTGAATATTTCTTGAAAACCAAACAGGAGCAGCTTGGTTACTTGATAGCATCATCTCTGAGGATTGAGAAGGGGTTGGCCACCCTAACTCAAAACCAGGAGAGCCTGGAAAGAATCATGGAACAAAAATTGTATGATCTAGATGTCAAGGTAACTGAGATTTAGTCAGTTGTGGAGTAGCTGCAGGATGACATGCAGGAGAGGAAGGGCAAGACTACCACCAATGTGTTTGCCAGAGTTCCCAGTGCCCAAAGGTCAGTTGTAGTGCCAGTGACAGACACTAGAGCAACAACTTCAGCACCAACCACTGCCCCTACAGTTCCAGTGCAACCAGCTCCAGCACCAACTCCTCCAGCTCCATCCACTTCAACTAAAGCCTTCGTCCAAGGAGCCATCTCTACACCACCACTAGAAGATCAAGCCTGAGAGTCGATCTAGCACTATGCATTTTCTATGAACTTTTTGGTAACTTGTTGCCAAAGGGGGAGAAAAATGTATAGATCATAGGCTTCGAGAGAGAGAGAGAGAGTGTGTTGCTTTTGTTCTCTCTTACTTTATTTGGTGGTTTTTCAATCTTTGTTTGCTTTTGGTTGAGATACTATGCTTGTGAGACATTGATGATCATGTGTTTGATCATAAGCTACACTTATGCATGCTTGATATTATCCTATCTATCTTATGTGATCACTCACTATGCTTGGTGATGAGTGCATGTATTCATTGTTTATTATTTTGAGCGATCCACCAAGATGTATGTGACATGGAAGAGTAACCCATGAGCCTAATTCATTGTGCATTTGCAGTCCAAAGCAAATCTAAAACTATGCACAAATTTAGGGGGAGCTCTTGCTTATCACATACTTCTCAAAGCGACGATGTTATTTAAATTTTATTATCATTTGCCGAAGCTTTGATCTATATGTTGTCATCAATTACCAAAAAGGGGGAGATTGAAAGTGCAACTATCCCTAGGTGATTTTGGTAATTCATAACAACATATAGCTCATTGAGCTAATGCTATTCCAAGACTATTGTTTCAGGAAAGCTCAATGAATGGCATGGCATGGATGATGAAAGTGGATCCCTCAAAATACTAAGGACAAAGGATTGGCTCAATCTCAAAAGCTCAAGACTCTTCATTTTACATTTTAGTGATCCAAGATCACATTGAGTCTATAGGAAAAGCCAATACTTTCAAGAAGGGATGAGGTGTTCTTAATGAGCCTCTTGCTTCATGTGCTTAGTGATATGCTCCAAAACCCTCAACTACTTTCCCACATCCACAAATGACCTAAACCTAAAGCCAAAATCGGTCACACCGATTCTTTCTATCCGACGCCACCAATTCCAAAGTCATAGCCACTGCCACAAACCCTAAGCAAATCGGTCTTACCGATAGGGATCTCGGTCTCACCGAGATGGGGTTGCAATCTCTCTGTTTCCTTCGTAACGTTTCGATCTAACCGAAGTGAGCGATCGGTCCCACCGAGATTGCAATGTAAACTCTCTGTTTCCTTTTTGTAACATTTCGGTCTCATCGAAAAGAGCAAATCGGTCCCACCGAGTTTACCTGACCAACTCTCTGGAAAGCTTATTACCAAATCGGTCTCACCAAGTTTGTGTAATCGGTCTCACCGAGATTACGTTATGCCCTAACCCTAACCGAATAGGCCTCACCGAGATGCATGTCAGTCCCACCGAAAATCACTAACGGTCACTAGGTTTACGTTGAGGCCAAGATATTCTATTCCTACCATATGAATCTTGATCTCTAGCCTTCCCCAAGTTGCTTTCCACTCAAACCCTCTTTCCACTAGATCCAAATCCTATGAGAGAGAGTTGAGTGTTGGGGAGACTATCATTTGAAGCACAAGAGCAAGGAGTTCATCATCAACGCACCATTTTTTACTTCTTGGAGAGTGGTGTCTCCTAGATTGGCCAGGTGTCACTTGGGAGCCTCCGACAAGATTGTGGAGTTGAACCAAGGAGTTTGTAAGGGCAAGGAGATCGCCTACTTCGTGAAGATCTACCGCTAGTGAGGCAAGTCCTTCGTGGGCGACGACCATGGTGGGATAGACAAGGTTGCTTCTTTGTGGACCCTTCATGGGTGGAGCCCTCCGTGGACTCGTGCAGCTGTTACCCTTCGTGGGTTGAAGTCTCCATCAACGTGGATGTACGATAGCACCACCTATCGGAACCACGCCAAAAACATCCGTGTCTCCAATTGCGTTTGAATCCTCCAAACCCTTCCCTTTACTTTCTTGCAAGTTGCATGCTTTAATTTCCGCTGCCTATACACTCTTTGCATGCTTGCTTGAATTGTGTGATGATTGCTTAACTTGTCCTAAAATAGCTAAAATCTACCAAACTCTAAAATTGGGAAAAGGTTAAGTTTTTATTGGTCAAGTAGTCTAATCACCCTCCCTATAGACATACTTCAAGGTCCTATAGTTGCTTAGCGCATATGAACAAGTTTTCAGCGCACAGGACAAATACGAGCGAGTTTACTCAAAAATTATATCCCTGGTACATTCATCCACCACACGACGGGCACCCTTTAGGACGTCCTCATAATACATCTCGGGCATGCGATGCTCCTTCCCCTCCGGTGGCCCTTCTTTCACCAGCTTCTCAGCATCCAGCTTGCCCCAGTGTACTTTAGCACGGGCAAAAGCCCTACGGGCGCCTTCGATGCATACGGAGCGCTTTATGATTTCTAGCCGGGGATAGGCATCCACCAGCCGCTGCACCAGCCCAAAGTAGCTCAAAGGCATGACGTCCCCAGGCCACAGTCGGCCTATCAGACCCTTCATGGCCTGTTTCAGCTGCCTTATGAAGCTCAACCAGCTGCTTCAGCTGGTCGCTCAAGGGCACCGGGAGTTCGGCCTCAACATACTGGGACCAGAACACCTTCTCCGTCGAGCTCCCTTCCTCGGCCCGGTAGAATGTGGCGGCATCGGATACACTGCGGGGCAGATCTGGGAAAGCTCCTGGAGAGCTCCGGATTCGGGTAAGTAACAGGTACTTTACTTTCGCGTGCTTGCTTTGCATAAAGAATGTCTTACCCGCCGCAATCCTTTTCATCGCCTCAATTTCCTGGAGGGCTTTTTGGGCTTCGGCCTTGGCAAATTTGGCGCTTTCAAGTGCCGAGGCAAGCTCGGACTCTCGAGTCTTTGAGTCAAGCTCTAACCTCTCATGTTTTTTCATAAGAGCATCGAGCTCCTGCCGCACGTCCGCCACCTGCGCCTCTTGCTTCTCTCGCTCTGAGCGCTCCATGGCCGCATTGTCTTCGGCCTTGGAAAGCGCTTCCTTCAGGGTCGCCACCTCGATTGTGGCCCATTTAATATTCACGTTGGTCCTGTCATCATTTGCAACCAGGTATTTATATATACAATTACATAAGGTACTACATACCTTCCTTGTCCTCGAGCTGCTTCTTGGCAAGGCCGAGCTTGTTCTCGGACCGCTCAAGGCTCTGCTTCAATGCATCGACCTCCGCAGTTAGTGCGGCAGAGGTCAGCAGCGCAGCCTGCATTCCCGTATTGACATATTTATGTTAGACTCCTGTGTATATCTTTTTAGATCCTCAGTCCGGCTTTTCTTTCTGAACGCCACACTGAGCATCAGGGGCTACTGTCTATGCAGTAACATTTTTACATGTTTTAAATACATACCTCAAAACCAGTTAGAAGACTGGTACAGGCTTCCGTCAGTCCGCTCTTGGCGGACTGAACCTTCTGGATCACCACACTCATAACAATGCGGTGCTCTTCGTCGATGGAGGTGCCATTAAGCACCTCCAGCAAGTTGTCCGGCAGCTCCGGTTGGACGGAGGCCGCCGGCATCGTAGGGTAGCCCTTCTTGAGAGGGGGCCGCCTGCCGAACTCCGAAATTACTGAAGGTTCCGAAGCGGTGTCCGGCCCAGGGCCGGACTTAGATCCCTTTGGGGCTACGTCCCCTTTGGTCCTGGGGTCCGGGAGGTCGCCTTGCGGCGCCTCCAGGACCACCTCCTCCTAGTTTAGCCCCTCTTGGGACTCCACCTCGGCATCGTCCGTAGGGCGGGGGGAGGTAGCCGTCGGGAGTGAAGCGCTATTCACATCTGACGAGTCCAGGGAGCCGCTCGACGAATCGCCGAGCTGAGCCTTGGGTGGAATGCATAATTGAATTCGGCGTCAGAAGGTACTGTACAATAGAGGAACGTCATAAGTTATTCTGGTATCCGGATACTTATGATTTTGCCAGGGGCTTGACCCTGGATGGCCATTCCACTCCGCCGTCGTCGGTGTCAGAGGCGTAGTCCGGAAGAAGGGTCTTCCCCTTCTTGGACCCTCCGGCCTCCCCAGTTGGGGCGGCCTTCCATTTCTTTCCTCCCCCCGCTGGAGGGGGAGAGGCTTCTTCTTCCTCCTCCTCGTCTTCGGAGGCGGAGGGCGTCTCGGGGTCGTCGGGCGATGAGTCCGACACCACCAGGCGTCGGGAACTCTTTCGAGTCCCCGTGGCCTTCTTCTTGGCCTTCTTCTCCGGCACCACGTGGGGTGCCAGAACCAGCAGCTTTGTCAAACGGGTGTCCGCTGGGTCTTCGGGCAAAGGAGCCGGACAGTTGATCTGTCCGGCCTTCTTCTGCCAGTCCTGTTAAAGGGATGGGAGTTTAGATCCCCCATAGAGTCAAACTATGAAAAACAAATACCCCGTGATGGGTAAATTGAGCTTACCATGCTGGCTTGACGCTTCACGCAGAATCCACGATCCTCGGTAATGGGAGGGTGAACCTCAGAGCTCTTGAAAAGCACCTTCCAGGCATCTTCATGCGTGGTGTCAAAGAGCCTGGACAAAGTTTGGTGCTGGGCCGGGTCGAATTCCCACAGATTGAAAGCCCGTCGTTGACACGGGAGGATCCGGCGGAAGAGCATGTCCTGGACTACGGTGATGAGTTTAACCTTCATGTCGATCAGGTCTTTGACGCAGGTTTGAAGTCCGGTCACCTCTGCCGAATTACCCCACGACAGGCCCGTCTCCTTCCATGAGGTGAGCCGTATGGGGATGCCAGATCGGAATTCGGGGGCCGCTGCTCATTCAGGGTCACACGGCTCGGTGATGTAGAACCACCCCAATTGCCACCCTTTGATGGTTTCCACGAAGGCACCCTCGAGCCATGTAACATTGGCTATCTTGCCCACCATGGTGCCTCCGCACTCCGCTTGTCGGCCGCCCACAACCTTCGGCTTGACATTGAAGGTATTCAGCCATAAGCCGAAGTGGGGCTGGATGCGGAGGAAGACCTCACATACGATGATGAACGCCGAGATGTTGAGGATGAAATTCGGGGCCAGATCATGGAAGTCCAGGCCGTAGTAGAACATGAGCCCCCGGACGAATGGGTGAAGAGGAAAGCCTAGTCCGTGGAGGAAATGGGGGAGGAACACATCCCTCTCATGGGGCCTAGGGGTGGGGATGAGTTGCCCCTCATCTAGAAGCCGGTGCGCTATGTCGTTAGACAAGTATCCGGCCTTCCTCAACTTTTTGATGTGCCCCTCCGTGACGGTGGAGGCCATCCATCTACCTCCCGCTCCGGACATGGTTGGAGAAGGTTGAGGTGGGCAGTGCGGACTGGGCGCTGGAGCTCGAGTGCGCAGGAATGGATAAGCAAAGGAGGAAGAAGGCATAGATGGAGAGGGTGAATCCTTATCCCCTTATATGGGCGGACGAAACTATGAGCCCCCACCAGCCTGATAAAACTCGCTTATTTCCCAAGCGCCGCGATTAATGGTGCGGTTGGGTTACCCACGCCCGTATTGATGAGAATCCTGGAATAAGGGGACACGATCTCTGCTTTGATAGGACGTGCCAAGGAAACCGACTCGCTAAACACGCTGAGGTGGGACAGTAAAACAAATAAAGGCTTGGCTGTGGCATGATGTCACGCTGCGGAATGCGTCAGCAGATTAGATTTGTGCGAATATTATTCTCTCTACGGCGCGCCCACTGAGGGAGTCCTGGATTATGGGGTGTCCGGATGGCCGGACAATGACCTTTGGCCGGACTCCCGGACTATGAAGATACAAGATTGAAGACTTCGTCCCGTGTCCGGATAGGACTTTCCTTGGCATGGAAGGCAAGCTTGGCGATACGATATGTAGATCTCCTCCCATTGTAACCGACTCTGTGTAACCCTAGCCCTCTCCGGTGTCTATATAAACCGGAGAGTTTTAGTCCGTAGGACGAAGAACAATCATACCATAGGCTAGCTTCTAGGGTTTAGCCTCTCTGATCTCGTGGTAGATCAACTCTTGTACTACCCATACCATCAATATTAATCAAGCAGGAGTAGGGTTTTACCTCCATGGAGAGGGCCCGAACCTGGGTAAAAACATCGTGTCCCTTGTCTCCTGTTACCATCCACCTAGACGCACAGTTCGGGACCCCCTACCCGAGATCCGCCGGTTTTGACACCGACAGTGATGTTCAAGGACGCCGAAGTACCTCCTCCCCTTACAGAAGACCGGGGGCTCAGCATAAAGCGCCCTACCAATCCGGTAAGCTCTCTCTATATATCTCACAAGATATGCCTTTCCCAGTATGTTCAGGGGAGGAATTTAAGCCACCTTGCTGATTTAACAGGACTATGTGGAGACAGCGGAGCGGATCAACTGTCCAGCTCCGCTACCTGAGGATCCAGAAACCGCTCTCCTTGCAAAGATGCTGGTTCCGGCGCCTTACGAGGTGCCGGGGAAGAAGACCAAGAAGAAGGCCACGGGGACCAGGAAAGGTCTCTGGTGCAAGGCTGCATTGGACACATCGTCCGAAGACGCCGAGGCGCACTCCTCGAACGGAGACGAGAAGGAGGAAGAGGAAATCCCCGCCCCCCCCCCCAACCAGGGAGGAGAAGAAAAGAAAAGCCACCCCACAGGGGGAGGCTATGACGCCCAATTAGGTAAAGGCATCCCCTCCGGACTACTCCACCATGGCCACCTACAACGACGAGGAGTGGTTTCCCAGGGACAAGCCCCTGGTGAAATCGTAAGTATCCGTACTCCATAGTAGGTTTAATGCGTCTCAGCTTCATTGTTTGTTATAACACCGAGCACGCATATGCAGTCCGGCCAAGTCCCACCTCGAGGTATCCTCTTCGGATGGGTCCTTGAGTGAATCAGAGATGAATAGCTATTCACTCCCGACGGCCACCTCCCCTCGTCCTGCGGACGACACCGAGGTGTTGTCCCAGAGGATACCGGAACAGGGGGCGACGGTTCTGGAGATGCCCCAAGGTGAAATCCCAGACACCGGGCACATGGCGGGAAAGACCCCCATGGATTCTACTGACGGGGGCCGCAACAAGTCTAGCCCCCAGCCGGATACTGCGCCGGAACCTTCAATGGTTCCGGATTCAAGTAGGCAGCCCCTCGCTAAGGAGGGCGAGCCGCCTGCGCCGATGACCTCTGTCCAGCCAGAGGCATCGGACAATTTGCTGGAAGTGCTCTGTGGCGCTTCCATCGATGAAGAGCACCATACTCTTATTAGTACGGTGATTGAGAAAGTTCGGTCCGCCAAAAGCGGGTTGACCGAAGCCTGCACCAGCCTCCCAACAGGCTTTGAGGTAAATAACAAAAGTGTAAGAAAATATCACCTTATAGACAGTAGCCCCTGATATTCTGTTTTGTGTTCGAAAAGAAAAGACAAATGGAGGATCAAGTTTTATCCGCAGGAGTCAAACAGAAAATGTCTATGCGAATAAGCAGGCGTCGCTCCTGGCCGCTGTCGCCCGTACTGCAGAGGTCGCCGGACTCAACCGGGACCTGGGGTGGGCCGAAGAAGAGCTCGGCCTCGTGTAGAGGCAGCTCGAGGAGAACAAAGGTAAGTGATACCCCGTCCGTGTGTCTGATACGTCTCCAACGTATGTACTTTTCCAAACACTTTTCCCCTTGTTTTGGACTCTAACTTGCATGATTTGAATGAAACTAACCTGGACTGACGTTGTTTTCAGCAGAACTGCCATCATGTTGTTTTATGTGTAGAAAAGAAATGTTCTCGGAATGTCCTGGAAATCCACATAGGCAGTTTTTGGAATTAATAAGAATTTTTGGCGAAAGAATTAATGCCAGGGGGCCCACGGCCTATCCACGAGACAGGGGGGCGCCCCCCTAGGTCGCGGCCTCCTATCTCGTGGCCCCCTTGGACCTCAACCGACCTCAACTCCAACTCCATATATTCCGTCCCGAGGAGAAAAAATCGAAGAGAAAGTTTCATCGTGTTTTACGACACGGAGCCGCCGCCAAGCCCTAATCTCTCTCGGGAGGGCTGATCTGGAGTCCGTTCGAGGCTCCGGAGAGGGGGATTCGTCGCTGTCGTCATCATCAACCATCCTCCATCACCAATTTCATGATGCTCACTGCTGTGCGTGAGTAATTCCATCATAGGCTTGCTGGACGGTGATGGGTTGGATGAGATTTACCGTGTAATCAAGTTAGTTCTGTTAGGGTTTGATCCCTAGTATCCACTATGTTCTGAGATTGATGTTGCTATGACTTTGCTATGCTTAATGCTTGTCGCTAGGGCCCGAGTGCCATGATTTCAGATCTGAACCTATTATGTTTTCATGAATATATGTGTGTTCTTGATCCTATCTTGCAAGTCTATAGTCGCCTATTATGTGTTATGATCCGACAACCCTAAAGTGACAATAATCGGGATACTTCTCAGTGATGACCGTAGTTTGAGGAGTTCATGTATTCACTATGTGTTAATGCTTTGGTCTGGTTCTCTATTAAAAGGAGGCCTTAATATCCCTTAGTTTCCGTAAGGACTCCGCTGCAACGGGAGGGTAGGACAAAAGATGTCATACAAGTTCTTTTCCGTAAGCACGTATGACTATATACGAAATACATGCCTACATTACATTGATGAATTGGAGCTAGTTCTATATCACCCTATGTTATAACTATTGCATGAGGAATCACATCCGACATAATTATCCATCATTGATCCATTGCCTACGAGCTTTTCATATATTGTTCTTCGCTTATTTACTTT
The DNA here is from genome assembly GCF_002162155.2 of Triticum dicoccoides. NCBI lineage: Eukaryota > Viridiplantae > Streptophyta > Magnoliopsida > Poales > Poaceae > Triticum > Triticum dicoccoides. The sequence goes on from NC_041381.1 coordinate 433,072,166, forward strand.
TCCGTTGCTACTGTTACAACTACTACAAAAACCCCAAAAACATTTATCTTTACTGTTGCTACCATTACCTTTATTATCATACCACTTTTGCTACTAAAATACTTTGCTGCAGATACCAAGTTACCCAGGTGTGGTTGAATTGAAAACTCAACTAATACTCAAGAATATTTTTTGGCTCCCCTTGTGTCGAATCAATAAATTTGGGATGTACTTCACCCTCGAAAGCTGTTGCGATCCCCTACACTTGTGGGTTATCAGTGTCATATAAAGGAAAAAAATCATTGATGCTAACAAAAGCACCATGAATTTTAATAGGGGCCACGACCAAAGTGGCGGCCCATAAGAAAGCGTTGGCCAAGGCCAAAGACAAGGCGGCCAAGGAGCGCACCGAGCGTCAGAAACAGGAGGCTCGGGTTAATGAGGTCCAGCAAGAGCTCCAGGACTTCGGCAAAAAATTAGAGTCCTTGGAGCGTGACTTCAAGACGCAAGAGTCCGAGCTTGCGAAGGCCCTCCAGAGCACGCGAGACGCTAAGGCCGGAGCCCAATAGACCCTCTAGGAGATTCAGGCGTCCAAGAAGATAGCGGCGGGTAAGGCATTCATTATGCAAAGCAAGCATGTGAAGGAGACTTTCCTTTTACTTACCCGAATTCAGAGCTCTCCAGGAGTGTTCGTAGATCTGCCACGCAGCATATCGGATACCACAGAGTTCTACCGTGCCGAAGAAGGGAGCTCGACGGAGAAGTTGTTCTGGTCTCACTATGGTGGGACCGAACATCCGATGCCCTTGAGTGACCAGCTGAAGCAATTGGTCGAATTGCACAAGGCGGCCGAACTGGCCATGAAGGACTTCATAGTCCAGTTGTGGCCTGGCGAGCCCCTGCCCAACAGCTACTTCAGCCATATAAAATGGATGGTAAATGCCTGTCCGCGGCTTGAAGTTGTTAAGTGGTCTGTCTGCATTGAGGGTGCCCGCCGGGCCTTCGCCCGCGCGAAAGTGCACTGGGCGAAGATGGATGCTGAGAAGCTGGTGACAGAGGGACCACCGGAGGGCAAGGCGCATCGCCACCCCAAGAAGTACTATGACGGTGTTATGAAAAGCGCCCCCCTTGTGGAGGAGGAACGTGCCAAGGATGTGATATTTGAATGAATGTACTCATGTCATCCTATAATATGAAAACGAGTTCGTGTGCACTGTATAACGCTTGTGGATTTAAAATATTACCTTCTGTGCGGCCGTTTATAAAAATCTGAAAGTTGGCCAGTTGTCGGCTTCTTCCCCCATGTAACTAGTACTGGGGTGTTCGGATAAACCTAAACACTCTTTATCCAAGTTTTTGGTCCTTTAAGGAGGTGTTTAGCACAGCGAACAAGGCAATCGGACTATACAGCTTTATCACTCTCACTTAGCCATACAAGTCTACAATTTTAAATTTCGGCGAAGCCCCTAGTATTCGGAAGGCCAAACTTGGGGCCCTATACACGCCTAAATCGGACAAGGCCGATTCCCCTCCCGAAGCGGAAACAATATTTACGGATTTGAGACCTCTCGAACAGCGACCAGCTCTCGCCGCATCATGACAGTCAGTTTTCGGCTTTCTCTACTTAGGTGCTCGTCCGGAAGAACCGGGACACAATCGCAGTAGTTCTCCCTACGCTACCTTAGCCGATATAGCGGAATGTAAGGCACCAGAACAAGGGAGCCTGGCAAACCCAACTATTGACCCAAGACATGATTCGGAGATGATGCATATAATGCTATAAGTTCAGGTTGCCGCACTGTCGAAAGTGTTCGGACTTTTCTTGCCGTGTTATGGGGTACAATGAAGCCCCTGGCAAACTGAACGTACCAAAGTGTACGGGTGCAATTTGTATTAAATAAGCAATCAAGGGAAAATACGATGAAAATATAATAATAAGCTGATGTTGTATATTGTTTCCCATTGTTATTTAAATAATATGTCAAAGCGTATGTATACAAGTAATGTGATAAGCAAAAATAGGACTATTTGACATGTCCTATCGAAGGGCAGGCTGCGTGTGGGTATGTAAAACAGGTATAACGATCGTTAACAGAGACCACCTAGGTATTCCCTTGTATGCAAAGCCTCTTGTCTCCTTGGTTTTTCCTTCCGGTGATGAGTCTGATGATCAGACTATCTGAAAGGGCTTCCCGAAAGTAGGGTCCTGAAAAGAAAGAAGATGATGAAGGTATGCGGGTCTCGTGGTGGTTGAGCCGCATTGTGGACCTCATCGTAGCCGTGCCTCCGCCTAAGCCCATGGTATTTTGAGTGCATAATTGTGTACGCACGGCACACATTTCGCCGCTTGACTGGGACTAGGACGAAGGTCGAATTTCTAGTCGAGCTCTGGGTGTGCCGGACGATCCTATTGTAGTAATCCGGACTCGCTCGACGGTGTACGGGGGTTTTATCGCCGAGTTGGCGGTCTGCCTAAGAAGGCTGCTTTGTACTTCTGCTGCGAGGGCCGCAGTGTGCTCCTCCACACGGAGAGAGCGGTATGTGTTTCCATTGACTGTTATAACCCCGTGAGGTCCTGGCATCTTGAGCTTAAGGTATGTGTAGTGTGGTACCGCATTGAATTGAGCAAATGCGATTCGTCCTAGTAGTGCATGATAGCCACTACTGAAGGGGACGATATCGAAGATTAACTCCTTGCTTCGGAAGTTATCCGGATATCCGAAGACCACTTCCAATGTTATTGAGCCCGTAAAATAGGCCTCTACACCTGGGATTACACCCTTAAGGTGGTTTTGGTGGGTTTGATCCTTGAGGGATCGATGCCCATTTTGCGCATTGTGTCCTGATAAAGCAGGTTCAGGCTGCTGCCACCGTCCACAAGGACTCGCGTGAGATGGAATCCGTCAATGATGGGGTCGAGGACCAATGCGGCTGAACCGCCATGACAGATATTGGTAGGATGGTCCCTGCGATCAAAGGTGATCGGACAGGATACCATGGGTTGAACTTTGGGGCAACTGGCTCCATCGCATAGACGTCCCTTAGTGCACGCTTCCGTTCCCGCTGGGGAATGTGGGTGACATAGATCATGTTTACCGTTTTCACTTGGGGAGGAAATTTCTTCTGTCCCCCTGTGTTCGGCTGCCGGGGCTCCTCGTCATCATCGTTATGTAGCCCCTTTTCCTTGTTTTCGGCATTCAATTTGCCGGCCTGTTTAAACACCCAACATTCTCTGTTGGTGTGGTTGGCTGGTTTATCAGGGGTGCCGTGAATTTGACACGAGCGGTCGAGTATGCCGTCTAGACTGGATAATCCTGGATTGTTTCTTTTAAATAGCTTTTTTCGCTGACCGGATTTGGAGCCACTGAATCCGGCATTGACTGTCGTGTCTTCGGTGTTGTCACCATTGTTCCGACGCTTATGTCTGTTGCGCCATGGCTTGCCGTTGCTATCTCGGGCATTTGAAGTGCCGGGATTTCTTGGCGCGATGCTACTACGAGCCACCCAGCTGTCCTCGCCCGCGCAAAAGTGGGTCATGAGTGTCGTGAGGGCTGCCATGGACTTCGGCTTTTCTTCGGCGAGGTGTCGGGCGAGCCACTCGTCGCAGATGTTATGCTTAAATGCCACTAGGGCTTCGGCATTCGGACAGTCGACGATTTGGTTCTTTTTAGTTAGGAACCGAGTCCAGAATTTCCTGGCTGACTCCCCAAGCTATCGGGTTATGTGACTTAAGTTATCAGTGTCCGGTGGTTGTACGTAAGTTCCATGGAAGTTATCAAGGAATGCGTCCTCTAGGTTTTTCCAACTCCTAATGGAGTTCGTCGGCAGCCTATTCAGCCAATGTCGAGCCGCTCCTTTGTGCTTAAGGGGAAGATACTTGATGGCATGTAGATCATCACCGCGGGCCATGTGAATGTGGAGAAGGAAATCTTCAATCCATACCGCGGGGTTTGTTTTGCCATCGTATGATTCGATGTTTACGGGTATAAACCCTTCTGGGAATTCATGATCCATTAATTCATTAGTGAAGCAGAGGGGGTGTGCGGCGCCTCTATGCCGGGCTATGTCACGACACAGTTCAAATGAGTTTGGTCTATTGTGTTCGGCCCGGCCGAACTTGTTTTTAGTGTATCCGGCATGACGGTCATCATCACGCGTTGTGGCGCGCCCCCGCGAACCATAGATCAATCTTGACTGTCCTGCTTTGTTTTCCAATACGTCTTGCAGGTCCTGCGCATTGCCCCGGGCGTTAGTGTTTTTGTTTGATTGGCGGCGGGGTGCAGGCGGTTGTTCGGGCTGATACACCGCTTTGTCTCGGCCACGAGGTGGCCGGTCTGCCTCGTCCTGCGCTGTTATTGTAGGCTCTAGCACCTCCTCTTTGAGTTGGGGTAGCAACCTGCACTTCGAGTAACTTTTGGTTGGGCGCTTGAGTCCATATTCCTCTGCTGCTAGGACCTCAGTCCATCTGTCTGTTAGCAGATCTTGATCAGCTTGGAGGTGTTGTTGCTTCTTCTTCAGGATTTTTGTAGTAGCTATAAGCCGGCACTTGAAGTGCTCCTACTCGACGGGATCCTCAGGCACGACAAATTCATCATCCCCGAGGCTCACCTCGTCTTCGGAGAGAGGCATATAATTGTCGTCCTCCAAGTCTCCGTCCGTTGCCTGTTCATCTGAGCTAGCTTGCCCATCCTCCTCCTCGGCCTGCTCAAAGTTAGGCTGCTCGAAATTGTATTCGTCTTCGGCACCATCCCGATTGTTAATGTCTTCTGTGCCAGTATTGCTATGGCGGGGCTTAGAGCAGCGCCGATGACGCCCATGCTTTGATTGCTTCCCTAAGGGATTATCCTATGTTGCCTCATCGCCATCGTTTTCTTTGGGGGTGTCCCCCGTATATATCGTATGATGAGGAGACTGTCCAGCACCCAGTAGGCGGTGGTTCTTGTACTTCTCCTGCATCGTTGTCCATACCGTCGATGTCTTCGGAGTCAAAGTCGAGCATGTCGGTTAAGTCATCGACAGTGGCTATAAAGTGGGTGGTGGGTGGGTAACGAATTTCTTCGTCGTCCGCTTCCCACTCGAGCCGGACATAGTTCGGCCAAGAGTCTCCTCATAAAGAGAGAGACCTCAATGAATTTAGCACGTCACCCAAGGGTGAGTGTTGAAAGATATCCGCGGAGGTAAACTCCATGACCGGTGCCCAATCGGATTTGATAGGCACGGACGCGCGCGGTTCGGAACCTAAGACCGGAGACGAGTCCGGGGGTCCGGTGGCATAGATCTCTTTGGAAGTGGAGTGTGTGTTCGGCTCCATCGCTGATGAGTGTGCGGACTCCATGGCGGGGTCCATCCACCCGTCCTCGGATGGCGCGATCTGCTCCAGATTAAGGGCCGGAGCAGCCGCAGGTGCGATATCCCAAACTCCGTCTGATGGCAGATCTAAGTCACGCACGTCGTGACTGTTTGACGCTCCTGACGCAGGCTCGAACCCGTCAAAGATCAAGTATCCGCAGATGTCGGCCGTGTAGTTCAAGTTTCCGAACCTGACCTGATGGCCAGGGGCGTAGCTGTCGATCTGCTCTAGATGGCCAAGCGAGTTGGCCCGCAGTGCGAAGCCGCCGAATACGAAGATCTGTCCGGGGAGGAAAATCTCACCCTAGACCGCATCGTTGCTGATGATTGAAGGAGCCATCAAGCCTTACCGTGACGACACAGTGGAACTCTCAATGAAAGCACCAATGTCGGTGTCAAAACCGGTGGATCTCAGGTAGGGGGTCCTGAACTATGTGTCTAAGGCTAATGGTAACAGGAGGCTGGGGACACGATGTTTACCCAGGTTCGGGCCCTCTTGATGGAGGTTATGCCCTACCTCCTGCTTGATTGATCTTGATGATATGAGTATTACAAGAGTTGATCTACCACGAGATCATAGAGGCTAACCCTAGAAGCTAGCCTATGATTATGATTGTTTTCGTCCTACGGACTAAACCCTCTGGTTTATATAAACTGGAGGAGGCTAGGGTTACACAGAGTCGGTTACAGAGGAGGAGATCTACATATCCGAATTGCCAAGCTTGCCTTCCACGCCAAGGAGAGTCCCATCCGGACACGCGACGAAGTCTTCAATCTTGTATCTTCATAGTCGAACAGTCCGGCCAAAGTATATAGACGACTGTCCGAGGACCCCCTAATCCAGGACTCCCTCAGTGGGGTAGTTTGATAACAAGATAATTTGTAACAAGCAAGTAACGATAGTAGTAACAAAAGTGCAGCAAGGTAGCCCAATCCTTTTGAGGCAAAGGACATGCCAAAACAGTCTCTTATGATAAACAAAGTGTTCTTGAGGGTACACGGGAATTTCATCTAGTCACTTTCATCATGTTCGCTTAATTCATGTTCACTACTTTGATAATTTGATATGTGGGCGGACCGGTGCTTAGGCGCTGTTCTTACTTGAACAAACCTCCTACTTATGATTAAACCTCTCGCAAGCATCTACAACTATGAGAAAAGTATTAAGAATAAATTCTAACCATAGCATTAAACTTTTGGATCCAATCGGTTCCTTACGGAATAGCGCATAAACTTGGGTTTAAGCTTCTGTCACTCTCGCAACCCACCATCTAATAACTACTCCAACATGCATTCCCTTAGGCCCAAATATGGTGAAGTGACATGTAGTCGATGTTCACATGACACCACTAAGAGAATGACAACATAAATATCGTCAAAATATCGAACACATATCAAGTTCACATGATTACTTGCAACATGATTTCTCTCGTGACCTCAACAACGAAAGTAACTACTCACTAATGATAATCATGCTCAAGATCAGAGGGGTATTAAATAGCATAATGGATCTAAACATATAATCTTCCACCAAATAAACCATATAGTAATCAACTACAAGATGTAATCAACACTACTAGTCACCCACAAGCACCAATCCATAGTTTTGGTACAAAGATTGAACAGAAGAGATGAACTAGGGTTTGAGAGGAGTTGGTGTTGTTGAAGATGTTGATGAAGATATCGCTCCCCAAGATGGGAGAGTTGTTGGTGATGATGATGACGATGATTTCCCCCTCCGGGAGGGAAGTTCCCCTGGCGGAATCGCTCCACCGGAGGGCAAAAGTGCTCCTGCCCAAGTTCCACCTCGAGGCGGTGGCGCTTCGTCCCGAAAGTCCTCTCCTTATTTTTTCTAAGTCAAAATGACTTCTATACCAGATGAGGGGCACCGGAGGTGGGCCTAGGACGGCAACACCCACTAGGGCACGCCTAGGCCTCTTGGCGGCCCAGGTGGGTTGTGCCCACCTGATGGCCCCCCTCTGGTAATTATTGGCTCCAATAATTATTAAATATTCCATAAAAAATCCTCGGTAAGTTTTAGCTCATTTGGAGTTGTGCAAAATAGGTAGCTTGATGTAGCTTTTTTAGGTTCAGATTTCCAGCTGCCAGAATTCTCCCCCTTTGTTCATACCTTGCATATTGTGAGAGAAAAGGCATTAGAATTACTCCAAAAAGCATTATTATACAATAAAACAACATAAATAAATGTAGGAAAACATGATGCAAAATGGGCGTATTAACCCCCCCAAGCTTAGTCCTCGCTTGTCCTCAAGCGAAAACCGAAATTGGAAAACATGTCCACATGCTTAGAGAGAGAGAGGTGTCGATAAAAACAAAAATACGGACATAGAAGCATCATATGACTTGTTATAACAGCAACAAACTTTAACATAATACTTTTATCAGAGAAATTTTATCATAGACTTCTCATGAACTAGTGACAATTCATCACAACATCGGAGTATAAAGCATAAACTCTATTGGAAACCAATAAACTTTGTTATCAGTCAACTTTGCAACTACAATTCATCATCTTTTCAGGAAGGGTCACGTATCGGAGCCTTTAGGCAAGTCCACATACTCAACCATCATTTAGTCTTCTATAATTGCTAACACGCACTGCGTACACATGAGCAAAACGTTTCAACCCGACACCTAGAAATATAGGGTCTTATAGTTTCGCCTCCCAACTCAGTCACCTCAAGGGTGATGTCAACAATAATAACTCACGCTACCCATATTCAACTGGATATATGTGCCTAGATCTTTCCTCACCACATGATGCTTCCCAAAGGAGAAAAATAAAAGGAATAGAGATAAAAACTTTGACTCTTGCATGAAAGTAACAGATAGGCCCTTCGCAGAGGGAAGTATAGGTTGTCATGCGCCTTTTGTTTGTATGCTCAACCCCTTAGTGCAAGAGAATGTCACATTATATTTCCCCTTGTGATGGTAACCTTTATTATGCAGGCTGTTGCCTTTATTCTTCGCCATCACAAGTTCGTACAATGCTCAATTTTCCCTTACACTAAATAATCTTACACTTTTAGAAGCAACTTTTATTGCGTTTTTGCACCAATGACAACTTACTTGAAGGATCTTACTCAATCCGTAGGTAGGTATGGTAGACTCTCAAACAAGATTTGGGGTTTAAGGGTTTTGGATGCACAAGTAGTATCTCTACTTAGTGCGGAGTTTTTGGCTAGGAAAGATAGGGGCAATAACCACATGTTGAAGGATGTATGACAATATAACTTCTATGTGAATATGAACAAACATAAATCATTAAGTTGTATTCCCTGTCCAACATCAACAATTTTGGCATATAATATTTTGATGGGTGCTCACATTCATAAAAGATTTCTAGGATAGTATATTTATATGTGAATCTCCTCTTCCCTTATTAATTCTTTCATGAGTTGCATCATTGACCAATGCTATGTTTGTCAATCTACAATAATTTTTTCTACTTATAGTTTTCCTTGTGTAATGTCATGACTTACCATAAGATTGGCATATGATCTTTTTCTTTTATTTCCTTTATTTTTATTGAAACAAGAGAGTAAAGAAGGCAAAACTCAAACTAAACTTTATTATATATCTCGCACACGATTACAAGGATTGTTCACTAAGAAAACTCACAAAAAGAAAGGATTGAACTAAACTTTTATTCATCTAATAGCAAAAGATAACCATGGATCAAACTAAGAAAGTAAAGGGAAAAGATAGTGGAGATGATACGCTACCGGGCCACCTCCCCCAAGCTTGGCGAAAGCCAAGGGTAGTGCCCATACCCGATACTCAGTTTTCTTTTGGTGGTGAAGAAGAAGGTGGTGGTGATGAAGTAGTGGGTTTGTCTTTTTTCCTTAGCTTACGCTTGAGGATGAAATTCTCATCTTTCAGTTCATGGATCTCCCACTCGAGCTCCAAGACCTTTTTTCATTAATCTTGCTTATTTTCTTGCAAGAGACGAAAAGCGATAAACTGAATCTTAGGCATCTTTGCTTTGTTGGGGAGACTTGACTTCTTAAATTCAATGCGCATGTCCTCAGGTTTGGGCAATGGAACTTCATCCTCCTCCGAGCTCGTCTCCTCCTTCTTCTCAAGATCATGGTCTTCTTATTCCTCCGAAGTCCAGCCATAGTGTTCCACATCCCCATCGACCTTGGAGTTTGCAATATAATCTGCAACATAGCTCTCACCCTCCGAGTCTTGGGACGACATAATTCCAGATCTGACAGGAAAACAGAGAGAAAAGAAAACATGAGAATTCTCCATGATACGGAGGTCAATAGGTTCAAGAGGTATATAAAGATTTTTTATCTTGGGGAACAAGCAGAACGGAATAAAAACGGAGTCCGGGAAGTACCCGAGGTGGGCACAACCCACCTGGGCGTGCCTGGCATGCCAAGCACGCCCTGGTGTATCGTGCCCACCAGGGTCACTTTCCTGGAAATTTCTTATTTTCCTAATTTTTTAAATATTCCAAAACTGACAAAAAATATTTTTGCAGATTTTTTGGAGTCCCTTTACTTACCATATCATGTACATGCCTTTTTCATGATTCTGAAGTGTTCCGGAAGGTTCTCTTTATTTGTTCTTCCGGTGTCAAAGTTTGGATAATATTGCTTTCAACATTAATGGGCATACCTGAGATATAGTGTTTTATTCGTTGCCCATTGACAACCTCTGGGTTAGTACCTTCAACATTATTTATTTTGATAGCTTTAGACCGATAGACCTCCTCGATGACATAGGGTCCTTCCCATTTGGAGAGGAGTTTTCCTGCAAAGAATCTAAAATGAGAGTTGTACAAAACAACATATTCTCCAACTCTGAACATGCACTTGTGGATTCTTTTGTCATGCCATCTTTTAACTTTTTCTTTGAATAACTTTGCATTTTCATAAGCCTAAGTTCTCCATTCATCTAATGAGCTAATATCAAATGACCTCTTTTCACTGGAAAGTTTCAAATCATAGTTGAGTTCTTTAATTGCCCAAAATGCTTTATGTTCTAACTCAAGAGGCAAATGACAAGCTTTTCCATAAACCATTTTATATGGAGACATACCCATAGGATTTTGTAAGCTGTTCTATAAGCCCAAAGTGCATCATCTAATTTCTTAGACGAATTTTTCTGGGACCTATTGACTGTATTTTGTAAGACTAGTTTTATTTCTCTATTGCTAAGTTCAACTTGACCTCTAGACTAAGGATGATAGGGTGATGCAATTCTATGGTTAAAATCATATTTAGCAATCATTTTATGGAAAGCACCAAGAATAAAGTGTGAACCACCATCAGTCATTAAATATCTAGGGACTCCAAACCTTGGGAAAATAACTTCCTTAAGCATTTTAATAGAGGTGTTGTGATCAGCACTACTGGTTGGAATAGCTTCTACCCACTTATTAACATAATCAACAACAACCAAAATATGTGTATACCCATTAGAGGAAGGAAAAGGTCCCATGAAATGAAATACCCAAACATCAAATGGTTCAACAACAAGTGAATAATTCATAGGCATTTCTTGATGCTTACCGATATTACCTATTATTTGGCACTCATCACAAGATGAGACAAACTTACTGGCATCTTTGAAGAGAGTAGGCCAATAAAAACCATATTGCAATACCTTATGAGCAGTTCTGTCTCCCGTGTGATGTCCTCCATAAGCTTCAGAGTGACATTTCCATAGGATTTGTTCCTATTCATGCTCAGGTACACAACGTCTAATAATACCATCTACTCCTTCTTTATAAAGATGTGGGTCATCCCAAAAGTGATGTCTTAAATCATAGAAGAATTTTTTCTTTTGTTGGTATGTGAAGCTAGGTGGTATGTATTTAGCAACAATATAGTTAGCATAGTCAGCATACCAAGGTGTACTATTAGAAACATTTATTGCAGCTAATTTTTCATCAGGAAAGCTATCATTAATAGGTTGTTGGTCATCAAGAATATTTTCAAGCCTAGACAAGTTATCAGCTATGGGGTTCTCTGCTCCTTTTCTATTGGTGGTATGCAAATCAAATTCTTGTAGCAGAAGAACCCACCTAATGAGTCTAGGTTTAGCATCTTTCTTTTCCATAAGATATTTTATAGGAGCATGCTCGGTGTGAACTATTACTTTAGAATCAACAATGCAATATCTCAATTTATCACAAGCAAACACCACTGCTAAGAATTCTTTTTTAGTAGTAGCATAGTTTCATTGAGCACTGTCTAGAGTTTTACTAGCATAATGAATAACATTTAGTTTCTTATCAACTCTTTGTCCTAGAATAGCACCAACGGCATAATCACTAGCATTAAACATAATCTCAAAAGCCATGTTTCAATCAGGTGGTTGAACAACCGGTGCAACAATTAAGGCTTTCTTTAGTGTTTCAAAGGCTTCCAAGCAATCATCATCAAACACAAAGGGAAGTTCCTTTTGCAAAAGATTCATAAGATGCCTTGAAATTTTAGAGAAGTCTTTGATAAACCTCCTATAGAAACCAGCATGACCAGGGAAACTACGAATACCTTTGATATCTTTAGGACATGGCATTTTCTCAATTGCATCAACCTTGGCTTTGTCCACCTCAATGCCTTTTTCAGAACTTTTATGGACCAAAACAATACCTTCATTAACCATAAAGTGGCACTTCTCCCAGTTCAAGACATGATTTGTTTGTTCACAAATCTGCAAAACTCGATCAAGATTGATTAAACAATCATCAAAAGACATCCCATAAACAGAAAAGTCATCCATGAAAACCTCAACAATCTTTTCACAAAAATCAGAGAATATAGCAGTCATACATCTTTGAAAGGTAGCGGGTGCATTACATAAACCAAAAGGCATACGTCTATAAGAAAAAGTTCCAAAAGGACAAGTAAAAGTGGTCTTTTCCTGATCAGGTTGTAAAACAGGTATTTGTGAAAAAATAAAATATCCATCAAGAAAGAAAAAATGTGTGTCCTTAGATAATCTTTCTAAAATTTTATTAATAAAAGGTAGATGGTAATTATCTTTTCTAGTTGCTTTGGTTAATTTTCTATAATCAATTACCATTCTATAGCCCGTGACAATTGTTTGTGAATGAGCTCATTCTTATCATTAGGAACAACACTAATACATTCCTTCTTAGGGACACAATGAACAAGGCTTACCCATCTACTATTAGCTATAAGATAGATTATACCTGCTTCCAGAAGTTTCAATATTTCCGTTCTTACCACTTCTTTCATCTTCAGATTTAACCGATGTTGGTGATCAACAATGGGTTTAGCATCAGGTTCCATATTAATCATGTGCGGACATAGAGTGGGACTAATGCCCTTAAGATCATCAAGAGTATATCCAATAGCAGCTCTGTGCTTCCTTAGAACTTTTAATAATCTTTCTTCTTCATGTTCTGAAAGGTTAGCACTAATAATAACATGATATATCTTTTTCTCATCATGATAAGCATATTTCAAAGTGTCTGGCAATTGTTTTAATTCAAACACAGGGTCACCTTTAGGTGGAGGAGGACCTCCTAGAGTTTCAATAGGCAAATTGTGTTTAAGCAGAGGTTGTTATTTGAAGAATATTCTATCTATTTTATTCCTTTCATGCATATGCGAATCATTTTCATGGTCTACCAACTATTGTTCCAAAGGATCAGTAGGAGGCACAACAGTAGAAGCAAGGCCAATAATTTCATTCTTACTAGGCAAATCTTTCTTATGAGGTTGTCTACTAAACTTGGAAAAATTAAATTCACGAGATTCATCACCAAAGCTCACACCGACAATTTGTTTCTCACAATCTATTTTGGCATTGACAGTGTTCAAGAAAGGTCTACTAAAAATAATGGGACAAAAGTCATCTTGTGGGGATCTATGAACAAGAAAATCAGTAGGGTATTTTATTTTCCCACACAAGACTTCAACGTCTCTCAGAATCCCAATTGGTGATATAGTATCTTTATTAGCAAGTTTAACCGTGACATCTACGCCTTCTATTTCAGCAGGTGCTATTTCATCCTTAATTTCTTATTCAGGAAAAAGGGATATCACTCACACTAGCACCTAGGTCACACAACCGATGATAACAGTGATCTCCTATCTAAACTGAGACAACAGGCATACCAACAGCTGGTCTATGTTTATCCTTTTTATGAGGTTTGGCAATTCTAGAAGCTCTTCATCACAAAAGTAAAAAACATGCCCATCAATATTATCGACTAAGAGATCTTTAACCATAGCAACACTATGTTCAACTCTGATTTTTTCCGATGGTTTGGGTGTTTTAACATAACTTTTGTTAACCACAGTTGAAGCTTTAGCATGTTCCTTCATCCTAACAGGGAAAGGTGGGTTTTCAATATAAGCAGTGGGAACAACTAGATCAACATTGTAAATGATAGTTTCTTCTTTAGATTTTACCGGTTCTTTAACTTATTATTTAATTAGTGGATGATATTTAAACTACTTCTCTTTAGAGAGATCAACATGAGTAGCAAAAGATTTAAAGAAGGAAGCTACTATCTCAGATTCAAGCCCATATTTAGTGCTAAACTTTTGAAAAGCATCGGTATTCATAAAAGATTTAAGACAATTAAACTTAGGTTCAATACCTGGCTCTTTACCTTCGTCGAGTTCCCAATCTTCAGAGTTGCGTTTAATTCTTTCTAAAATATCCCACTGGAATTCAATAGTATTCTTCATAAAAGAACCAGCGCAAGAAGTATCGAGCATGGATTGATCATTACAAGAAAGCCGAGCATAAAAATTCTGAATAATAATTTCTCTTGAGAGCTCATGATCGGGGCATGAATATAACATTGACTTAAGCCTCCCCCAAGATAGAGCGATACTTTATCCTTCACGAGGCCAAAAATTATATATATAATTCCGATCACGATGAACTAGATGCATAGGATTTTTTTTGATGAAATTCCAATTTCAACCGATTCCAGTTCCAAGATCCAATATCATCGCATAGCCTATACCATGTCAATTCTTTTCCCTTCAAAGATAAAGGGAAAACCTGCTTCTTAGCTACATCTCCCGGCAAACCTACAAGCTTAAGCAATCCACAAATTTCATCCACATATATCAAGTGCATATCAGTATGTTCGGTTCCATCTCCTGCATATGGATTAGCTAGCAGTTGTTCTAACATACTCGAAGGAATTTGATATTCAATATTTTCAGTAGGTGCAGTATGTTGAGGGGCAACTAATTGTGGTTCCGGTCGAGGTGAAGATACCCCAAACAAACCCCTCAAAAGATTGTTTTCCATAGTAGCAAGTGACAATAAATTTCAGCACGTAGTAATAATGTTTCCTTACCAATTTTCACTTACCAAGAGCACTTCGCACCCCAGCAACGGCGCCAGAAAATAGCCTTGATGACCCAAAAGTATATGGGGAAAATTTTAGCCTTTTTGATAAGAGTGTCGAACCCAATGAGGAGCAGAAGGAAATGACAAGTGGTTTTCAGCAAGGTAATGTCTGCAAGTGCTAAAATTGTAAGTATCGGAGTAGTTTGATAGCAAGATAATTTGTAACAAGCAAGTAACAATAGTAGTAACAAAAGTGCAGCAAGGTATCCCAATCCTTTTGAAGCAAACGACAGGCAAAAATGGTCTCTTATGATAAGCAAAGTGTTCTTGAAGGTACATGGGAATTTCATCTAGTCACTTTCATCATCTTGGCTTAATTTGTGTTCACTACTTTGATAATTTGATATGTGGGTGGACCGGTGCTTAGGTGTTGTTCTTACTTGAACAAACCTCCTACTTATGATTAACTCTCTCGCAAGAATCTGCAACTACGAGAAAAGTATTAAGAATAAATTCTAACCATAGCATTAAACTTTTGGATCCAATCACTCCCTTACAGAATAGCGCATAAACTTGGGTTTAAGTTTCTGTCACTCTCGCAACCCACCACCTAATAACTACTCCACAATGCATTCCCTTAGGCCCAAATATGGTGAAGTGTAATGTAGTAAACATTCACATGACAGCACTAAGAGAATGACAACATACATATCATCAAAATATCGAACACATATCAAGTTCACATGACTACTTGCAACATGATTTCTCTCGTGACCTCTAAGAACGAAAGTAACTACTCACGAATGATAATCATGCTCAAGATCAGAGGAGTATTAAATAGCATAATGAATCTGAACATATAATCTTCCACCAAATAAACCATATAGTAATCAACTACAAGATCAAATCAACACTACAAGATCTAATCAACATATAGTTCCCCCGAGGGAATCACTCTGCTGGAGGGCAAAAGTGCTCCTGCCCAAGTTCCGCCTTGAGGCGGTGGTGCTTCATCCCGAAAGTCCTCTCCTTATTTTTTTTCTAGGTCAAAATGACTTATATACCAGAAGAGGGGCACCAGAGGTGGGTCGAGGTGGGAAGCACCCACCAGGGCACGCCTTAGCCTCCCGGCACACCCAGGTGGGTTGTGCCCACCTGGTGGCCCCCCTTTGGTACTTATTTGCTCCAATAATCCTTAAATATTCCATAAAAATTCCTCAGGAAGTTTCAGCTCATTTGGAGTTGTGCAGAATAGGTAGCTTGACGTAGCTTTTTCAGGTCCATATTTCCAGCTGCCAGAATTATCCCCCTTTGTGCATACCTTGCATATTATCACACAAAAGGCATTAGAATTACTCCAAAAAGAATTATTATACAATAAAACAACATAAATAACAGTAGGAAAACATGATGCAAAATGGACATATCAAGCGCTCCATATTTCCATTTACTGTGATGACGCCATGCGGTCCAGGCATTTTGAGCTTCAAATAAGCATATTGTGGGACTGTATTAAAGTGGGCGAAAGTTGTTCGTTCAAGCAGTGCATGATAACCACTGCGAAAAGGAACAATGTTGAAGATCAGTTCTACGCTTCGGAAGTTGTCCGGAGAGCCGAATACTACTTCCAGTGCTAAGGAGCCCGTGCAGCGGGCCTCCAAGCCGGGTATCACTCCTTTAAAGGTAGTGTTGCTAGGCTTAATTCTCGACGGGTCGACACATTTTACGGACAGTATCTTGATAGATCAAGTTGAGGCTACTGCTGCCATCCATAAGGACTCTGGTGAGATGGTATCCGTCGATGATAGGATCGAGTACCAGGGCCGCCAAACCTCCATGACGGATACTGGTTGGGTGGTCCCTCCTATCAAAGGTGATCGGACAAGCCAACCATGGGTTGAATTTTGGGGCAACAGGCTCTATGGCATAGACGTCCCTTAATGCACGCTTGCACTCCCTCTTGGGGATGTGGGTGACATAGATCATGTTCACCGTTTTCACCTCGGGGGAAAACGACTTCTTTCCCCCAGTGTTCGGCTAACGAGGCTCATCATCATCCTTGCTTGGAGGTCCTTTCCCCTTGTGTTCGATATTTAACTTACCGGCCTGCTTAAAAACCCAGCAATTTCGATTGGTGTAGTTGGCAGGCTTGTCAGGGCTCCATTACTTGCGCAAGGTCTCTCTAGTATTTTGTCCAAGTTGGATGGACCGTGTCTATTGCCCTTGAAAGGCTTCTTCCACTGACCGGGTTGGGAACCACTAAATCCGGCGTTTACTGCCGTATCATCTGTTTCTTTGTTGTTGTTCTGATGCTTGTTTTTGTTGCGTCGTGGACTACCATTGCCGTCCCTGGCCTCAGAAGTGCCGGGGTCACTGGAACTGTTGCTTCTATGAGCCAACCAGAAGCGGGTCATAAGTGCGGTGAGAGCTGCCATGGTCTTTGGCTTTTCCTTCCCGAGGTGTCGGGCAAACCATTCATCACAGATGCTGTGTTTGAATGCTGCTAAGGCTTCGGTGTCTGGACAGTCCATGATTTGGTTCTTTTTAATTAAGAACCATTTTCAAAGTTTGCGAGCAGACTCTCAGGGTTGCTGGAGTATGTGACTTAAGTGATCAGCATCCGGTGGACGGACATAAGTGCCCTAAAGTTGACCCGAAAAGCGTCCTTTTAATGTTCCTAGCTTCCAATGGAGTTCTCTGGGAGGCTATTCAACCAGTGTCGTGCTGGTCCTTTCAGCTTTAGAGGGAGTTATTTAGTGGCGTGGAGGTCATCTCCGCGTGCCATGTGAATGTGTAGAAGAAAATCTTCAATCCATATAGCAGGATCCGTCGTTCCATTATACTGCTTGATGTTCACGGGTTTAAACCCTTCTAGAAATTGGTGTTGCATTACTTCATCAGTAAAGCACATAGGGTGTGCGGCACCTCTATATTGGGCAACATCGCGATGGAGTTCGGAAGACATCTGCATTTGGTGCTGACCCGGAACTTGATTATATTCATTGTGCCCGGCTTGATGGCCATCATCCCATGCAGGGGCACATCCTCTTGATCCATAGATGGATCTAGTCTGGCCGACTCTATTGGTAAGGATCTGACGTAGGTCGTACGTGTAGCCCGGAGCCGCTGTCTCCTTGCCTTTGTAGCAAGGGGGCGCAGACTGATGTTTGGCAGGATGAGCCGTTTTGTCCCGTCCATGTGGTGGTTGGTCCGGTTGATCAGCATAATTGTATTTTGACTGTATTGGCTCAAGGGCCTCGTCGTCAAATTGTAGCAGCAGCCTACATTTGGGGTAACTCATTTTTGGTCGCTCTAAGCAGTATTCTTCGACGGATAGGACCTTGGTCCATCTGTCGTTGAGCGTATCCTGTTCGGCTTGAAGCTGTTGTTGTTTCTTTTTTAGGCTCCACGTGGTGGCAATGAGCTATCGCTTGAAGCGTTCTTGTTCGAGGAGTTCCTCTGGGACGATAAAATCATTGTCACCAAGGCTAACATCTTCTTCGGAGACGTAGTTACTATCTTCTGAATCCTCATGATCAGCGTGCTCGGGGCTGTATTGACCCTCTTCCCTTTCATCCTACTCGAACGCAGGTCGACGGGGTGGTCCGGGTCTTCGGCGTTGTCCGGAGTGTCATTATCTTCCGTGTCGGTATTGCTATCCTTTGCCCGATGCGTGTGAGCTACGCCACTGACACCGATGCTTTGGTGGTTCTTTGACAGGCTTGTCCTTGTCTGGATCTTGAGTGCCATCATCGTCCTTCTTCTCAGGTGTATCCACCATGTAAACGTTGTAGGTAGAAGTGGTCGTCCAACGCTCAGTGATGGGCGAGTTTTGACCTGGTTCGGCGTTGATGTCATCGTCCATGCCATTGATGTCTTCAGATGCGTAATCTAGCATGTCGGTTAAATCCTTGACAGTGTCTATTAAGTGGGTGGTGGGTGGGATGTAAAATTCCCTGCTCTCAGCCCCCAACCTAAGCTGGGTGTAATTCGAGGGTAACACTTCTGTGATGGCGAGAGATCGTACAAAATCCAATGCTTCGTTTAAGAGCAAAAGCTAGATAGGAGTCTGCTAGTCCGCAGAGCCAGGCTCGATGATAACCACTTGATAGAGCTCGATGGACGCAGACCTTGACATCTCGGAGTTGGCATCCAGAGGCGAGTCTAGTTTCCTGATGATGGGGAGGGTCCCATTTGACTTCGGGTTTGCCGATGACGTGGTCACGTTTGGGATTCCGACTGGGAGCTCTGTGACAGGAGAGAGTCTGGTGGAGTTTATCCTCTCATCTTCGGACGATGTGGTCCAACCCGGATCTGAGGCCGAGGCAGATATGAGCGTTGACCCCTGGATGGGATCTGGTGGCAGATCCGGAGGGCCTTCTTCGTGTTAGTGGGGAGCGGCGACGAAGGTCGTGAACCCCTCGAAGATCATGTATCCTCGGATATCGGTGATATAATTCAAGCATCCCAACCTAATCTGGTGACCAAGGGCGTAGCTGTCGACCTGCTCATGGCGACCTGTTGAGTTGGCACGTAGCATGAAGCCGCCAAACACAAAGAGTTGACCTGGGAGAAAGGTCTCCTCAGAAATAGCATCATCATTGATGACGAGGCGAGCCATCAATTCCTCTGTTGACAACACATCAGAGCTCTCAATGAAAGCACCAAAGTCGGTGTCAAAACCAGCAGATCTCGGGTAGGGGGGCCCAAGCTGTGCGTCTAAGGATCAATGGTAACAAGGGACAATGGGACGCAATGTTCACCCAGGTTCGGGACCTCTTAAAGGAGGTAAATCCCTACATCCTGCTTGATTATATTCAATGAGTATAGGGGTTACAAGAGTTGATCTACCTCAAGATCATAATGGCTAAACCCTAGCTGTCTAGCCTATAATTATTCTGATGGCCTCTATGGACTAAACCCTTCGTTTATATACACATCGGAGGGTCCTAGGGTTGTACAGAGTCGGTTTACAAGGGAAGGAAATAGTATATCCAGACACCAATCTTGCCGTCCACGCATATAGGAGTCCTACCCAGACACAGGGGATGGTCTTCTACTTTATCTTCATGGCCCATCAGTCTTTCCCATACCGAATAGACCGGACACCCGAGGACCCCCTAATCTAGGACTCCCTCACGAGGGACGTGGTGCATGGCGCTCCCCCGCCACCTCCTTTGTGCGACGAGTTCACTAGGCCCCGGCACGATGCGCGGGCTCGAGACCCGCCCTACGGAACACACCCGCAGAATGAAGCCATCTACCAAATCATCTGTCGTGCACCGCCCGATGCGCGTGTGCTCCTCAAATAGCAGCGCCAGCACCAGGACCGGGCCATTCAAGATGTTGCGGCGGCTGACCGCCAGACCTGCGCCGCCCTCGCGAATGGTGTTCCCTTAAGCGGTGTGGGCTGCCGTGCTTTCACCAATGAGCTCCTCGGGTGGTTTGGCCCATGAAGTTCAAGCCAGAGCTGCCACCGTGCTACGACGGCACCCCCAACCCAACGAAGTTCCTGCAGCTCTATGCACTGAGCATCGAGGCGGCGAACAGTGACGACAAGGTCATGGTGAAATGGTTGCCCATGGCCCTCAAGGACATCCCGTGCTCCTGGCTCATGAACCCTCTGTGGCATCAATCTCTTTCTGGGCGAGCTCTGCGACAAGTTCGTCACTAACTTCAAGGGCACGCACAACCACTCCCTCACCATCAATGACCTATGCCGTGTGCGGCAGCACCCCGATGAGACCCTCCACAAGTACATCCAGTGCTTTAGCCAGGTGCGCAACAAGATTCCGCGTGCCTCCGACGTGGCAATCATCTCTGCGTTCTCCCTTGGCGTCACGGACGCCAGGATGCGCGAAAAGCTCGCCATCAACGATGAGTTAAACTCGGTGCTTGAACTGCTCGACCTTGATGACAAGTGCGTCAAGGCTAAAGAAGGTCGCCTCTTCATCCACAGCACCCCTGATGTGGCGCCTGACACTTCTAAGGCCAAGAGTAAGGACATCAAGCGCAAGGGTCCTGCCATGCTGGCGGTGGAGCCCGAGCAGAAGCATGGTCGCGACCGCACGAGCCTGAGAAGGACAACCGCCCATTATGCGTCCACCATGACGCGCGCACCCACAACACCGAAGACTGCCAGGGGCTTAAGTTGCTCTACGACGAGCACTTTGGTCGTCAGGGTGACTAGAACGACCGCGTCACCGGCTGCAAGGGCGGCTGTGGCGACAACTACTGGGATGGCCGCAACAGCAATGACAACTACTGCCAGGACTGGCATGATCGACCTCATGAAGCTGCTTCGCGCGACCAGCCTCGTGAAGCCACCTGGCATAACCAGCTTCATGTGGCAAATCCTCAAGCCAGTGCCGCTCTTCCATGCTGCTGCTGCCTCGGAGGAAGGACGACAACCATCTCAACGAGGGCGCCGGGAGCTACCAGGAGCCTCATGTGGTAGCTTGCATCCTTGGCGGAGCTCAGGCCCCCGCGTCCAACCGCCTCTTCAAGCAACTCTCTCAAGAGGTGAACATCGTCTTCCCAAGGCCTGAAGTCGTGCGACCCCTCAAGTGGTCGTAGTAAACCATTATCTTCGACTCCAAGGACCACCTCAAGTGCACGACCACCGCAGGTGCACTCCCCATGCTGTGCACCCTGATACGTCTCCAGCGTATCTATAATTTTTGGTTGTTCCATGCTGTTATATTATCATTCTTGGATATTTTACAATCATTTTACAATCATTTTATAATCATTTTATATCATTTTTTGGTACTAACCTATTGACATAGTGCCCAGTGCCAGTTGCTGTTTTCTGCTTGTTTTTACATCACAGGAAATCAATACCAAACGGAGTCCAAACGCATCGAAACTTTTTGTGGATTTTTTCTTGACCAGAAGACACCTGTTGGGCCAAACAAGTACCAGAGGGGTGCTCCGAGGGGAGCACAACCTACCAGGGCGCGCTTGGGGGCCCAGGCGCGCCTAGGTGGGTTGTGCCAACCTTAGTAGCCTCCTGCATCGCCTCTTTGCTCTATAAATACCCAAATGTTCCAGAAACCCTAGGGGAGTCGACGAAAATCAATTCCAGCCGCCGCAAGTTCTAGAACCACCAGATCCAATCTAAACACCATCACGAAGGGGTTCATCATCCTTATTGGCGCCTCTCTGATGATGCGTGAGTAGTTCATTGTAGACTTATGGGTCCGTAGTTAGTTGCTAGATGGCTTCCTATCTCTCTTGATTCTCAATACAATGGTCTCTTGGAGATCTATTTGACGTAACTCTTTTTGCGGTGTGTTTGTTGGGATCCAATGAACTTTGAGTTTATGATCTGATCTATGTTTTTATCCATCAAAGTTATTTGAGCCTTCTTTGATCTCTTATATGCATGATTGCTTACAACCTCGTATTTCTTCTCTGAAATTTGGGTTTTGTTTGGCCAACTTGATCTATTTATCTTGCAATGGTAAGAGGTGCTTTGTGATGGGTTGGATCTTATGGTGCTTGATCCCAGTGACAGAACGGGAACCGGCACATATGTATTGTTGCTATTAAGGATAATAAGATGGGGTCTATTTCTACATAAATAGATCTTGTCTACATCATGTCATCGTTCTTATTGCATTAATCCATTTTTCGATGAACTGAATACACTAGATGCATGCTGGATAGCGGTCGATGCACGGAGTAATAGTAGTAGATGCAGACAGTAGTCGATTTACTGATCTTGGACATGATGCCTATATAATGATCATTGCCTGGATATCATCATGAGTATTTGAAGTTCTATCAATTGCCCAACAGTAATTTGTTTTCCCACCATTTGCTATTTTTCTCGAGAGAAGCCACTAGTGAAACCTACGACCCCCGGGTCTCTTCTTTAATATATTCGCCTTCGCGATCTATTTTCATTTTCTTTCATTTTTAGGTCTATTAAACCAAAAATACAAAAATACTTTGCTGCACTTTATTTTATTTGTGATCTACTTATCCAATCTATTACAAGTTTCTCCCGTCCACCTGCCAATTTCTAGCGCCGTTACCTGAAAAGGATTGACAACCCCTTTAACATGTTTGTTGCGAGTATTTGTTATTTGTGTGCAGGAGCTGTTTACGTTATGTTGCATGGTTCTCCTACTGGTTTGATAACTTTGGTCTCATCACTCAGGGAAATACCTACCGTCATTGTGCTGCATCATCCCTACCTCTTTGGGGAAATACCGATGTAGTTGTAGCAGACATCAAAAGGAATTTCTGGCGCCGTTGCCGGGGAGGATCAAGTCAAGCTCCCGGCCACATGCCAATTTCTAGTGTCGTTGCCGGGGAGACATCATCAACATCAACCAGGTTCCTAATCAAAAATCTCATCTCCTTGCAATTTACATTATTTGCCATTTGCCTCTCGTTTTCCTCTCCCCGACGTCACAAAATTTTGCCGTTTTATTCACCCTTTTTTTCGTTGGCTGTTTTCTCATCAGATCTGTTTTTGAGTGCAATCTTGTTTGCGTAGTCATGATGCCTCAAGGAAAATATTATGATGTTCCTTACCCCAATATTTTGCTTGAAATTGAGAAAAGTACAAAGGAATATATGACTACACAATTTGAGCACAATAAATATTTTACCGAAGAACTTAAGGAACACTTTGTTGTGTTGGAAGCAATAACTAAACAACTTGATGATATCAGTAGAGAAGTTTGCAATCTCCAATCTAAGTATGCTTTTACTGAAAGTTTGCTAGGCAAAATATCTGATGCACAAGCCACCCTAGTAAATCAAATGGCCGCTGAACTAATCTCGTGAGAAGATAAAAGTGATGAAGATCTTAAATTGATTGGTGTTTCTTCTATTGATTCTTTGTTTAATAAAATTAAGATTAATGAAAAAGGGACTGAAGAACAGTCAACTTTAGGCAGAAGGCGTCCTGATAATTCAAGGGCTGAAAATCTTGTTGAGAAAATTGATAAAAGTCGGTTTGAAGAGATCAAAACTTTAACTAGTGATGTGCCCACTCATTTGAATTACAAAGACTTTAATTATGATAGTTGCTCTTTGTTTGATTGTATTTCTTTGTTGTAATCCATGTAAATTCACCCCATGCTTATGAACAAAATAAAGCTTTTACTAAACATATTGTTGATGCTATGATGAAAGCTTTTGAAGAAAAGTTGGAATTAGAAGTTCCAGTTCCTAGAAAATTACATGATGAATGGGAACCTACCATCAAAATCAAGATTAAAAATTATGAGTGTTTTGCTTTATGTGGTTTGGGTGCTAGTGTTTCTGCAATTCTGAAATCTTTATGTGATGTGCTTGGTCTTACCGATATTGAAGGATGCTCTTTAGATTTGCACTTGGCAGATTCTATTATTAAAAAGCCTATGGGAAGAATTAATGATGTTCTTATTCTTGCAAATAGGAATTACGTGCCCATAGATTTTATGGTTCTTGATATTGATTGCAATCCGTCTTGTCCAATTATACTTGGCAGACCATTTTTATGTACTATTGGTATCGTGATTGATATGAAAGAAGGCAATATTAAATTTCAATTTCCACTAAGGAAGGGTATGTAACGCTTCCCTAGAACAAGAATTAGGCCACCATATGAATCAATCATGAGGGCATTGTATGAATCTAGAACCAAAGATGAAAAACTTAGATCCTTTGCATTATGCCTAGCTAGGGGCATAAAATGATACCGCTCGTTGGGAGGCAAGCCAACTTGTATCTTTTAATTTTTTGTTTTCTTGCTGTTTTCAATAAAATACCCAATTATGCCTCTGATTAGATGTGTTTTTGTGGTTGAAATTAGTGTTTGTGCCAAGCAAAGCCTTTGGGATGATTTGGGTGAGAGTTGATTTGATCTTGCTGAAAAACAGAAACTTTTGACCTCACAAAAATAATTCTCATTTTTAACAGAAGAGTGATTTTGAGTTGATTCTTTTCGCATAAGATTAATATACAAATTGCTCATGTTGTCCTAATTTTCCGGAATTCTGGAGTTACAGAAGTATTCGAAATATCCAGATTACTATAGATTGTTCTGTTTTTGACAGATTCTATTTTCTTTGCATTGTGTGCTTGTTTTGATGATTCTATGGTTTTATTTGAAGGGTTTTTATCATAGAAAAGTTGGAATACAGTAGATATAATGCAAAAATAAAATATGAACGGGTTTGCAATACTATTTATAGTAGTGGTTTGCTTTCTTATACTAGCGGATGTGACGAAGGTTTTGTTGAGTTTTGTGTGATTGAAGTTTTCAAGTTTTGGGTGATATTACGATGGATGAAGGAATAAGGATTGGCAAAAGTCTAAGCTTGGGGATTCCCGAGGCACCCCAAGATAATATTCAAGAAGTATCAATCAACTAAGCTTGGGGATGCCCCCGAGTGGCATCCCCTCTTTCTTCTAATGACCATCGGTATTTACTTGGAGCTATATTTTTATTCGTCACATATTATGAGTTCTGCTTGGAGCGTCTTGTATGATATAAGTTTTTGCTTGTTTTTGTTTTTATTTCAAGTCTTGAATCCTTGCTGGACACACCTTTTTGGGAGAGCCAAAAATTATGCTATGCTTGCTCTGATGCTTCTCTTAAAAAATTTAGAGCCTTGGAATTGCTCTAGTGCTTCACTTATATCTTTTTGAGCAGGATGTGCTTTGCTATTGTTGAAGAAATGCTCTCATGCTTCACTTAGATTTATTTGAGAGTTAGTAATTTTTTTAAGAAATTCTATCTTGCTTCACTTAGATTATTTTGAGAGAAAGAAATATTTTGCTCATGTTCTTCACTTATATTTGTTTGAGCTTATTAAAAGCAACATATGAAATTATTACCAAAGTGATAGATATCCAAGGAGTATATAACAAAAACTTTCATGAAGATCATTGGACAAAATAAACTTGGTTCTTCGTAATGGTTTTGAGATATGACAATACGATATGTGAGTCATGTTGATGCGTAATTATGCTTTAGTAAGAATATTAGTGTTAAGGTTTGTGATTCCCTATGCAAGCACGAAAGTCAATAGTTATGCAATGAAATTACATCCTCCTTGTGGTGCATTATTCGGTGTTAGTTATGCTTAATGCTTGCTTATGAGATTTGTCATTTCTTGGTTGGACGCTTCTCAATCTTTTTGCTAGCCTTCATTTGCACTAAGTATGATTACTAATTGTGCATCGAAAATCCTTTAAACCAGTTTTGCCATATGAGTCCACTATACCTACCTATTGTGGTATTTCCGTGCCGTTCTAAGGAAATTGGTATGTGCTATCTCCAATTTTCAAAATAAATTTCTCTTTTGTGTGCTCGTACCGCTCGCTAGGCGGTGAGGGGTGGCCGATATTTTCCATGCTAGATGTGTTAATCTCATGATGAATGTTTATTCACTTGTCATTGCACGAGAGTATGATAAAGGTATTAGGGATGCCCAGTCCCAAAATGAAAAATGAATTTCCTTTGTGTTGTCAAATAATAAAATCCTTGGAAAGTGTTGGTATGGAGGCACCCGTGGATACAGTTAGCCATGGAAAGTGAAAGTATGGTGGAAAAGCAATAAACTTTATTTTTTGTTTGGGAACCGCCTATGATATATCTAGCATGGAAAGTGTTGGGAACTCTAAGTCATTTTCGTTGGTGGGAAAAGTTTGCCTCCCAAAATGTTTTTATCTCTCAATTTTTGCTTTGAGCTCTAGCACCACTACAAATCCCTACTTCCCTCCGCGAAGGGCCTTTCTTTTATTTTTTGCAATTTTATTTTTTACTTGAGTCTCCATCTTCTCTTATAAAGCACCAACTAAGGGGCACTATGATCGTACTTCAGCATTGGGTATAGCTAGTATTCGAGTGTGTTTCATGAATGGATCAATGATTGAGCATAATGGGCTAGGGATAACTTACTCTAGCGTTGATATTTTGAAATACATGGTTGCTTGTTGATGTGCTTGAGTATTAAAGTGTTCATGAAAAAACTAGACTATTGCTTTGAACCATATAAAAGTCCAAATCTCCATGCTACAAAGAAAAGAATATGTGATGAACATGTTAGGAAGCATTCCACATCAAAAAATTTGTTATTATCATTTACCTACTTGAGGACGAGCAGGAATTAAGCTTGGGGATGCTGATACGTCTCCAATGTATCTATATTTTTTGATTATTCCATGAAGTTATATTATCATTCTTGGATGTTTTACAATCATTTTGTATCATTTTTTGGTACTAACCTATTGACATAGTGCCCAGTGCCAGTTGTTGTTTCCTGCTTGTTTTTACATCGCAAGAAATCAATACCAAACGGAGTGCAAATGCAGCAAAACTTTTTGTGGATTTTTTCTAGACCAGAAGACACCTCTTGGGCGTAAGAAGTACCAGAGGGGTGCTCCGAGGGGAGCACTACCTACCAGAGCGCGCCCAGGTTGGTTGTGCCCACCTCGGTGGCCTCCCGCACCGCCTCTTTGCTCTATAAATACCCCAATATTCTAGAAACCCTAGGGGAGTCAATGAAAATAAATTCGAGCCGCAGCAAGTTCCAAAACCACCAGATCCAATCTATACACCATCACGGAGGGATTCATCATCCTCATTGGTGCCTCTCCGATGATGCTTGAGTAGTTCATTGTAGACCTATGGGTCCTTAGTTAGTAGCTATATGGCTTCCTCTCTCTCTCTCTCTCTCTCTCTCTCTCTCTCTCTCTCTCTCTTGATTCTCAATACAATGGTCTCTTGGAGATCTATTTGATGTAACTCTTTTTGTGGTGTGTTTGTTGGGATCCGATGAACTTTGAGTTTACGATCAGATCTATGTTTTTATCCATGAAAGTTATTTGAGTCATGTTTGATCTCTTATATGCATGCTTGCTTATAGCCTCGTATTTCTTCTCTGATATTTGGGTTTTGTTTGGCCAACTTGATCTATTTTCTTGTAATGGGAAGAGGTGATTTATGATGGGTTCGATCTTACGGTGCTTGATCCCAGTGACAGAAGGATAACAAGATGGGGTCTATTTCTACATAAATAGATCTTGTCTACATCATGCCATCGTTCTTATTGCATTACTTCGTTTTTGCATGAACTTATTACACTAGATGCATGTTGGATAGCGGTTAATGCATGGAGCAAGAGTAGTAGATGCAAGAAGGAGTCGGTCTACTAATCTTGGACGTGATGCCTATATAATGATCATTGCCTGGATATCGTCATGAGTATTTGAAGTTCTATGAATTGCCCAACAGTAGTTTGTTTTCCCACCGTTTGCTATTTTTCTCGAGAGAAGCGACTAGTGAAATCTACGGCCCCCAGGTCTCTTCTTTAATATATTTGCCTTCACGATCTATTTTCATTTGCTTTTATTTTCAGATCTATTAAACCAAAAGTACAAAAATATTGTGCTACAATATATTTTATGGGATATTCGCATTTGTGCCCCTAGTTGGGTCACGCTCGACTGATTTGCCCCTATTTTTTCAATAATTGTGGTTTTGCCCAGCTCACTTCACTCGCCTTGTGTTTTTGCCCTTCCGGCACGGTTCCGACCAATCACCAGTCACCACGTGGCGAACCGTGATTGGTCAG
>NC_041381.1:433101102-433124285 GCF_002162155.2 Triticum dicoccoides
GAACCGTGCCAGAAGGGCAAAAACACAAGGCGAGTGAAGTGAGCCGGGCAAAACCACAATTATTCAAAAAATAGGGGCAAATCAGTCGAGCGTGACCCAACTAGGGGCACAAATACAATTAATCCTTATTTTGTTTGCAGATAAGATCTATTTATCCAATCTATTACAACTTTCTCCCTTCTACTTGCCAATTTCTGGCGCCGTTACCCAAATGGGATTGGCAACCCCTTTAACACGTCGGGTTGTGAGTATCTGTTATTTGTGTGCAGGAGCTGTTTACTTGTGTTGCGTGGTTCTCCTACTGTTTCGATAACCTTGGTCTCATCACTGAGGGAAATACCTACCATTGTTGTGCTGCATCATCCCTTCCTGTTTGGGGAAATACCGATGTAGTTCTAGCAGACATCACACCCCCACCACCACCAGCGTCGTTGTCACCAAGACGCTCATCGATGGGGCCACCGTCCTCAACGTGATTTCCATCAAGACCTTCAAGACACTCCAAGTACCATACGACTAACTGATGCTGACCGGACCCTTCTCCGGGGTGAAGAATAGATCTACCATCCTCCTGGCCCCTGGGCAAGTGCACCTAACCATCACCTTTGGCACCCGCTACAACTGCCATATCGAGCTCATCGACTTTGATGTGGCACACATTGGCCTGCCGTACAATGCCATCCTGGGGTACCCGTCGCTTGCCAAGTTCAAGGACTCACCACGACTGCAACGTCCTCAAGATGCCTGGCTATAGCAATGTCATCACCATCGCTTGCAATGAGAAGGACGTGGTCTTCTCCCTCAAGCACGCCTACAAGGACACCGCAGCCGCGCACTCGGATGGCGAGGAAGAAGGAGTTGTTGCTCTCCCAAGACCGCACCGAGACAAAGAAGGCACTGATTGATGGCGGTGCTTCAGGCCCTGCCCTCTTCATCGATGCCTGCCCTCCTCCTACATAGGAAGGCGCACTAGTCGCCTTCCTTCGGGCGAGCTTAGGTGCTTTCGACTGGAAGGCATCTGACTTGTCTAGTGTGCCAAGGTAGGTGATCGAGCACCACTTAGCAGTGTGCCTCAGCGCGTGCCCCATCAAGCAAGGAGCATGGTGCCAGGCGCCAGAGAAGCAAGAGTTCATCGACCAGGCGATTAACAGGCTGCGCGAAGCCGAAGCCATCCGCAGGGCGTGCCACCCTGAGTGGCCCATCAGCCTGACCGTCCTCCCCAAGAAAGGTGGCAAGGAGTGTATGTGTGTCGACTTCATGAGCCTCAACAAGTCCTGTCGTCTTGGCTTCTCTTGGCCACTGAACATCGGCCGGAACATGGGCCTCACCCCCGACTACGCCTGCATGCCCTTTGGCCTATGGAACACTGGCGCCTCCTTCCAGAGGCTGGCGCAGACCAATATGGAACCACGTGAGCCTTCTACCCCTCGCGAGCCCCCTAGGT
The DNA here is from genome assembly GCF_002162155.2 of Triticum dicoccoides. NCBI lineage: Eukaryota > Viridiplantae > Streptophyta > Magnoliopsida > Poales > Poaceae > Triticum > Triticum dicoccoides. Next base: position 433,102,547 of record NC_041381.1, read on the forward strand.
GTCAGGAGCCCATCGGTCCCTAAGACGCAAGCCTCCGCAACACTCCTCATCAAGTGACTCGACGCTCCCACAGCCCCATATGGCCAGGTGATTTTTGGTTTGTTCAAATTGAGGGCTCCCCATGGGCTGCATCACCCTCAAGCTAACTCGGGTCCGTCCTTGGAGCAGCATCACTTTTTGGTTGTGTAACGAATCCTGGTTATGCTCTGATAAGCTTATGTTAGTTACATAACTGTGTATTTGGTGCAACACCGCCTCGAGGGCTCCACGCATCCGCGACCTCTCTCCTGACCATTCCATGAATGGGGGCTCGGCACGACACCTGTGCTCGGGTCCGTCCCTGCAGCATCGCCAAATCCAAGTGACCAAGCTCTGTCTCGCGGGCCTACCCCCGTGCATGCCACCTCACCGGGGTCCTTGGTGACTCACCCACTCATGCAATGATCAAGAGCAGGTTGGTGAGAGCACCTCATCCCCCCTTTTACCGCAAGGTTAATCAGCATGCAGGTACATCTGGAGCTAGACACTAGGGAGCCCCTTGGGTGGCGCCCCGCGTAGCGACCGGGTTCCGGATTCCACGAAAACCCACCCATGTTGGAAGGCCCTTGCAAGGTTACTCTCTTCTCCAGGCCAGATGCAACTGAGCTAAGAATGGAGAATAGGGTTCCTATGCGTAACGCCAGGAGTGTCCAACACCTCCGCAAGTTCTGCTGTGACTCTCACGCGCACGAACAAAAAGGGTTGTACACGCCCCACAGACTCTCAATGGAGCTCCCGCCCATGCCCTAATGGAAGCGCCATGCTCTGCATTGGCGGAACGATTGAACCACGATCATGCCCACACCCCAGTGGAAGCCCCATGCTTCGCGCTGGAGGAATAATCAACTGAGGGCGCCACCCAGGTTGCGCCAACCTTAGGCTGGTTCGTGTTAGACACGACAGCTGCATCTCTTCTCGCTTGCCTGCTCTCACGACCTTCCCCCTGGGCCTCATGCGAGCGGGGGCTGGACACAGTGCCTATGCTTGGGCCAGTCCCAGCAGCACTAAAAAACCCAAGGAACCGGGCACTGGCTCCCGGTCCTGCTCCCATGCACGTCACCCCACCAAGGTCCTTGGTGTATGGTCTCCTCGCGTAATGCCCATGAGCAAGCTGGCGAGCGTGTGTCGCTCCCCCAAAGTAGAACCTCCTATACGCAGGTCACCTCGGGAGCAGATCGTCCGGGAGGTCTCACGCGGTGCACCCTACAGGCGGCTAGCCACCAGGCACTGCACTCCTCGAAAGCTGAGTCTAAATGTCTCCTAAGCCGCCGTCCTGAGGCAGCCTCATGAGTATTGGCGCTTTCCTTCGCGCGGGCCGCTTGTGCATCAAAGGTGGGCTCCCTGAGTATCGCACCTCAGGAGCCCTCACTAGCTCCTGCTGCCTGTCACCCCTTGGCCTTGTTCAGGCATTGCGACCTGGCATACCAGTGATGGCCAAGGCCCGCGTGTGGGCTGGGTCCTGACGATGTAGAGCGCAAATGCAAGCGAGAAGGAAAAGTGAGTCTCGAGGTCTACCCCATGAGAGCACGAGCATCCATTATAGTGTTAAGTACTTTTAAAAACCATTGTCTTCACACCTCCACAAGGCTGCGTCGGTTTATTACAGGATAATAAAAGGGGAGCTCTAGTAGGAAGCACTGCCATCGTCACCGCCATTGTCGGCCTCGTCACCATCTCCTTCCTTAACCTCATCGGAGCTCTCCCTGCTATCGCAGGAGAACTTCCCGAGTAGCGTGTCCATGTGGCCCTCTAAGGCGGCTGCGAGGCTATAACAGAGTTTTTCAGGAAGGGGGGTTATTACCTTGCCAAAGTCAAAGTCAGGCTCGCTATGGAGAAGATGGCTGAAGACGCGGGTCGCCGCCTGAGAGAAGAGGTCGCGACACTCCTCCTCCAGAATGTCATCCACCTTCTGGGCCCCATCTTCGAGCCACTCCACGAGCTTGGAGGATAATTCGATGCAATCAGCATCACAGGACACGATGGGGGCTTCAAGCTTCTCCCTGCAGATGGAGCTTAGGGCATCGTGGGCTCAGAGCTCAAGAGAGAAGAGCGACGAGGTATTCGGGTAGCTGCCGCTGCTCCTGATCAGCGTTGCCTCTGGCCTGCTCAGCAGCGCTCACAGCGGCCCATGCCTGAAGTCGAAGGGGAGCCAGCTCAGCATCAACGTCTACTTGGGCCTGCCATGCGGCCACCTGGCGGGTCTCCGATTCGTCGAGCACCACTTTGAGTTCGGCAATTTGTTACCAAACCTTCTCGCACTCCACCTCGAAAGCGTCCTCCCGAAGCTTCAACTCCTTGCCATGCTCCTCGGCGAGCCTTGACCGATCCGCTACCGCCTTCACGTTGGCGTCCGCTTGGACCTTACTCTTCTTAGCCTCCAACTAGGCATTGGCCTCGGATACGTGCTTTGTATGGGTCTCCTGAGCGTCGGCCACCTGGCGCCCCATGGACTCCAACCACTCACGTTCTGAGGTCTGCTCGGTCGACACCTTTGTGCGGTCAGTCTCGCGAGCCACGACCTTCACCTCACAGGCCCCAAGATTGTCCTCCCCCAATTGGAGCACCTATGACTGCGTGACCTGTCAATCCTGGAGCTCCTTCGCGCGAACTTCCGCATCCTCGTGATGCTTGGCGGCCATTTCGACCTCCGCAAGTGCTTTCACGTAGGACACCCTTGCCTCCATGACCTCCCTCTTGCTCTCTGCGCGGATCGTTATGATGTTGGCTCATTTTCACGGTGACGTCAAGCTGGCGCCACCCGTCTGCGAGCCTCGGGCGCTCCCCGACATGGCGTGCCTCAGCATCTTGGAAGTCCTCTCCGAGCCAATCGAGCACGGCCTTGGCATCACTCAATGCTCCGCGCCTGAGCAAGGCACGAAAGCTCACGAGCACGAGGGCTTGGTTCGGGCTCGGCTCCCCACCGCCCGCGGTTGTCACAGTCGAGGAGGCCTCAGCATCGCTCGCCAGAAGTGGGAGGGGGGGGGGTTGCCAAAGCCCCCTCTGTGCTCGGGTGCTGTAACATCCTGTAGGGACGACCTCAGTGGCCTTGAAAGCGGGCGTCTCCTAGGGATTTCCTGTGGCACGCCCCGCGTCATCCACCCCCACATTGAGAGTGGTGCCCGATGGGAGGATGGGTGTTGTGGCCTTCCCTGTCGCTGCGTCTTCTTCCCCATTAGGCCTAGTGAGGGACACGTCCACGCCTCCAGAGGGGGGCGCTCTGGGCCGGGACGTTTCGGCCACAACGGTCATGCTTGCATGCGGCTTAGGAGGGGCTGCCAGTTCTCCTTCGCCCCCTTGCGCCTCGCCTCAGCGTTGAGGTAGAGAGCGACCCCTCCGTGCTCTCCAGTGCCCTTGGCAGACACCGGCGTCCCCTTCGGGTAGAAGACCACCTTCACCCCTGCTCTATTCTTCTTCTTCTTCTTCTTCCTTTTCTGGTCGCTGATGGACTGCCTTGACAAGCATGAAGTCAGCTCGGGGCCAAACAAGGAGTGCGGGCTTAAGACCCAGGAGTGGAAACGGACAATTACTTGTTGCTGGTGACCCACTTCCTCTTCTCCGCGGGGGGTGACGTTTCACCACAGCCACCGAGCAACGCCTCGGCACCGCCGCAGGGCCCCCGAAGCGGGCCTCAATGGGCCCAACCATGGTGTCGCCCTCCTTAAGGGCCATGGAGGGCTCGATCCCCTGGTGAATCTCGACCATGGGGGGCTCGACCGCTGTCTGTCCAAGATCCGCCCTCTCGGGCGACCTGTCAGCTGTGGTGTTGGGCCTTACTTCGCCCTCCTCATTAGCTGGATGAGGGGACACTGCTGCGGGTTGCGCACCGTTGGCATCATCGTCCTCGAGGTCGTAGATGAGCTGGCAGTGGGGGCGCAGCGGCGTCCTACTAAAAACTTCCTCCGCGGTCTCCTCCCAATCTTCGATGATGTCGCTGCTCCCAAACACCTGCGTCATCGCAAGGGGGTTCCCGCGGAGCCTGACTGTGACGCCCGGATAATCAAGCTACAGTAAACCTTTGCCAATGATGCCACGTCACCTCAATTACTGTTGCTAATCTCGTGTTAGTTCGAAACCAATTATAATTCAAAATTCAAAATCAAGCAAACAATAAAAGTTTTCAAATACTAAAACTAAAATGGTCAATAAATAGTAGATAAATCAGAGGCTACGATAAAATTATAAACAACATTATTGAAATTTGATAATTGACCTAAACAACCTCAAACAGTGACTAAAAACTTTATTTAATAACCTTTTTATTAATACAAAATAAATATGAAATGATATTTACCCCAAACTAGTTTTTGGTGGTAGGATATATTGTGCTGTGATTTGTGGGCCAGCTCTCATATTTTACAAAACTCATTTGCTACCCAAACAATTAGACAAAACAGAAAAGAATAAATAAAAGAAAATTTAATAAATAAAATAGAGAAATAAAAAGTTTAAAGGCCTATTCTACTGGGCACTACGGTCCAAGTAGCAAACTGGCCGGCCTAGCCCACCTCGCTCCATCCCCTCCTCACGCTACAGAGGACAGAGGAGGGCGTGGCAACCATCCGCCGGCCATGGCCGCGCCAGGCCGTGCGTGGCGCCATCCCCGACCTCCCTGATGCCTTTAAGGCATCCCCCGCAACCCCCCAAACCCTAGCACACCCAAGAACCCTTGCCTCTCGCTCCCTCTCGCTCTCCCTCTCGGTTCCCCTCCCCCGCCATGGCTGCCGTCGATCTTGCGACCACCGTCGCCCCCGCGCCGAGCTTGAGAGCCCCGCGGATCCGCCTCGACACCCTCTTTCTCCCCACTGCAGGAGAGACCAGGCGCTTTACATCGACGCCATCGACTTGGTCTTCTTCGTCAGTGCCCGGAGCTCGCCACTGACGATTCGCCGCCTTCTGCAGCTACTAAACTTCCACCGGCCTTTCTTGCGCCTCGCGGTGAGCTCCGCCACCAAATCCACCCTATTCCCCCCTCGATTTTGTTGCACTAGTTGTTTATGCATCGCCATGGCCACCATGCTGAAGCTTCGTTCCCGCGCCCGGGGTGCTTTCTGCCACCGCCGTATTGCTGCTCCTGCTGCCGCCCGTGGAAACGCGCCCGCGCATGTCCAACCTCGCCCCAGCCTCGGCTCCTGGCCTCCCCGCGCCTCACAGGGCACGTGCCCGCGCGGCTCGCCGCGGCCTCGTCCCCTGGTCACTCGCGCCACTTCCCCCTTCCCCGTTCGCTCACGACGGCGCCCCTGGCTGCGCTCAGCGCTCCCTGGCCCGCTCCCGTCCACGCGGCCCCACTCCGGCGCCGCCTCCGGCTGCCGCGCGCACCACCATGGCCTCGCCCCGCTCCGGCCATGGCCACGCCGTGGCCACCGGCCTCCCCTGTTCCCATACCCTCCCGGGTCCGCCTGCACCTGGGCGTGCGCCCGTCCGGGTCGTGCGTTGCGCCCGCAACCACTAGTGACCAGACCCGTTATGGCCCTTGGGGCCTATGACTGATGGGCCCCACGCCCCTGGAACATTTTATAAAAAAAGAATTTTAAAAAATATAATAAATAAAATATTAGTTAATTAACTTAATTAATCCTTATTAGGTTAACCTAATCACTTAGGTTAGTTAATTAATCTGTTAGGTTAATTAACACTCAATGACAGCTGGGACCCATATGTCAGCTTGACCCAGTCAACGCCCTGTTGACTGCTGACATCATGATGACGTCAGCAAACACTATTTTGGATAATGCTGGATTAAATTAAATAGATAAATAAATTCAGAAAATGATTAAAACTTTAGAAATACATAGAAAATAAACTGTAGCTCAGATGAAAATGTTTTCTACATGAAAGTTGCTTAGAACGACGGGATGAATCCAAATACGCAGCCTGTTCGTCCGCCACGCGTCCCTAGCATAGTGAACCTGCAACTTTTCACCTCCGGTTCATCTGTCCGAAAATGCGAAACACCGGGGATACTTTCCCGGATGTTTCCCCCTTTCGCCGGTATCACCTACTACTGCAGTAGGGCACACCGAACACCGCGTATTGCCTTGTTACACTTTGTGATGCTTTGCTTGCTCTGTTATTTATTGTGTTCCCTCTCCGTTACTTTTTTCCGGTAGACCCCGAGACTGCCGGCGACCCCCAGTTCGACTACGGTGTTGACGACTTGTCCTTCTTGCCAGAGAAACCAGGCAAGCCCCCCCCCCTTGATCACCAGATATCGCCTATTCTTCTCTATACAGCTTGCATTAGAGTAGCGTAGCATGTTACTGTTCGGTTACTCCCATTCTGTTGCATAGCCTATCATTGTTGCTACATCTGTTGATACCTTACCAGCAATCCTAAATACTTAGTACATGATGCTAGTTTATCATCATTGGCCCTACATTCTTGTCAGTCTGCGTTGCTATACTATCGGGCTGTGATCACTTGGGAGGTGATCACGGGTATATACTATACATATATACATACTATACAGATGGTGACTAAAGTCGGGTCTGCTCGTTGAGTCCCGCAAGTGATTCCGATGTGGGGGCTGGAAGGACAGGTGGCTCCATCCCGGTAGAGGTGGGCCTGGGTTCCCGACGGCCCCCGACTGTTACTTTGTGGCGGAGCGACAGGGCAGGTTGAGACCACCTAGGCGAGAGGTGGTCCTGGCCCTGGTCGGCGTCCGCGGTTACTTCATAATAACACGCTTAACGAGATCTTGGTATTTGATCTGAGTCTGGCCACTGGCCTATACGCACTAACCAACTACGCGGGAAAGATATGGGCACTCGACGTCGTGGTATCAGCCGAAGCCTTCGTGACGTCAGCGACTGAGCGGCGTGCGCTGGGTTGGATTGCGTTAATGCAACTTCCTTTGTAATGGAGGTTGCTAGGTCTTCTTTCGGCCGCGTACGCAACGTACAGGTGTGCAATGGGCGATGGGCCCAGACCCCTACGTGCATAGGATTTAGACCGGCGTGCTGACCTCTCTGTTGTGCCTAGGTGGGGTTCTGACGTGTTGATCTTCCGAGGCCGGGCATGACCCGGGAAAGTGTGTCCGGCCAAATGGGATCGAGCGTGTTGGGTTATGTGGTGCACCCCTGCAGGGAAGTTTATCTATTCGAATAGCCGTGTCCCTCGGTAAAAGGACGACCCGGAGTTGTAGCTTGACCTTATGACAACTAGAACCGAATACTTAATAAAACACACCCAGACAAGTTCCACAGACAACCTGGTGATCGCTTTTCCACAGGGCGACGAGGGGAGGATCGCCGAGTAGGATTATGCTATGCGATGCTACTTGGAGGACTTCAATCTACTCTCTTCTACATGCTGCAAGACGGAGGCTGCCAGAAGCATAGTCTTCGACAGGATTAGCTATCCCCCTCTTATTCTGGCATTCTGCAGTTCAGTCCACCGATATGGCCCTTTACACATATACCCATGCATATGTAGTGTAGCTCCTTGCTTGCGACTACTTTGGATGAGTACTCACGGTTGCTTTTCTCCCTCTTTTCCCCCTTTCCCTTCTACCTGGTTGTCGCAACCAGATGCTGGAGCCCTGGATCCAGACGCCACCGTCGATGAAGACTCCTACTACACTGGAGGTGCCTACTACTACGTGCAGGCCGCTGATTACGACCAAGAGTAGTTTAGGAGGATCCCAGGCAGGAGGCATGCGCCTCTTTCGATCTGTATCCCAGTTTGTGCTAGCCTTCTTAAGGCAAACTTGTTTAACTTATATCTGCACTCAGATATTGTTGCTTCCGCTGACTCGTCTATGTCGAGCACTTGTATTCGAGCCCTCGAGGCCCCTGGCTTGTAATATGATGCTTGTATGACTTATTTTACTTTTAGAGTTGTGTTGTGATATCTTCCCGTGAGTCCCTAATCTTGATCATACACGTTTGCGTGCATGATTAGTGTACGATTGAATCAGGGGCGTCACAAGTTGGTATCAGAGCCGACTGCCTGTAGGAATCCCCCTTCCACACTCCTTGGTCGAAGTCGAGTCTAGTCACTACAAAACTTTTAGTAACATGGCTGCGAGTCTTACGGGCCCACATCGCCATTTGGGTGGTATTAGGATCTTTTACTCTTCGACCTTTACTCTGGGACTCTGATCTCTCCTCTATTTGGGTTAAATGATTTTACTAATGCCGACTCTAGGTTCTCGTAACTACTTCCACCCGAAGAGCCCCTTATTACAGATGATCGCCTGTTGCACCAGAAGATTTCAAAGATACTGTTCGATATTCTCTTGAGACTTGGTGCCCGTTGCTTTTGCACTTGCCTACCACCGAAATATCCCTATGGATAAATACTTACACCCGTCGTTCTTACTTTTATTCCCAGTTGATCTTGTTATTACAAGATACCCCAAGAATACTTTGTGCCTACTACCTTGCAGTTCTTTGCCACCTGAATACACCTACAAATTAATCCTCACACCCACCAAGGATTTGTTTCTCCCCAGTTGTTCATGTGTTTCACCAAAGTATTCGAAATACTAATTGATCTTTCGAAAATCCTCAACCGCCAGTTGTTCTTGAAATTCTTGCTTGCTTGCATTATGGTTAATCCCATAAGTTTACTAATCTAGTGGCATCCTTGGTCACTATCATTTATGAGTCCATTGATTCAATAAGTTGCGAATGTTCACAATCATTACTCGAATCCTAGGATTATCCTTCCGGCTCACACATCATTTTTAACATGTGTTGGATCTCGACCAATCAAATTGCCATCGATTGTACCCCTAAGGCTATTCTACCTATCCATTCCTAATCAGAGCATTGCTTTTGATCCCTTGTCTTGGAATTCACAATTCCTTTGCAATTGAGCTTTGAGTTATTAGTTATTTCTATAATCTGATGCCTTTGCATTCATTCTTCCTCTGATTGAGTATCGATACTCACATCAGCTTCATTGTAGACCACAAGACCCCTTGTTGGATAATTATCCGACAGTATCATCCACATTCAAAATTCTTGTGAGCCTTTTCTCGGAGACATGATGCCTTTGGTAAATCGTATCCTCTGCTTTGTCAACCATGCTCTACTGTCGAGCTGGTATAATTTACTCTTGAAGTTTGTGTAATATGTTTCTAAGATGCCCCAATGGGTTGAACCTATGCCTTTCTTAATCTAACCCAAAAACTTATATGGGTCATACTCTACTGGTGTTATACCGGGTAAAATTTCAACATTATAACCTCCTCAAAAGTGAGAAGTGAATGAAATATTATGAATTGGAGAAGTGGGAGTCGACCTTGAACCTTTGTGTTCATGCCCACAGACACGATGTGGAACTTGTCATGAAAGCTTCTTGCAAGAATATTTAATCATTTGAATAATTCTTCCGGTATCGTAAATTGGATCCCTTGTAGTTATGGTTATGACCATGCTAACCTTATTCAATATATCTGAAAGGAAACCATTCCATTGCCTCATCTATTCTGACAATATTAAAGTATATGCTATCGTAAGTCAATGCTCCAATTCGGTTTCTATTTTGATTTGCTTTCGAGTATACCCTCTGGTATCTCGAGAATATCACAAAACCACATAACTTCTTATGAGTTCTTCATCAACTATTATTCTTGCCGATTCCAATCCACCCCCGGGTTCCGAGTTAATAGTCACTCGAGAACACCAATAAGTGAACCGATTCCGCACTCTGATTCCATAACTCTATGTTATTTTTGTTGCTTACCAGTTAATAATCATTTAAGTCATTCCTAGCCTGATCGGCTATGTCATTAGCGTGCTAAATTTTAACTATGCTACCTGGTCCTTCTTCCCGAAACACAAATTTTGACAATGAGCTATGCTTACGTCCATTTTCCTCATCATATCATTTCACCTTGAGCAGCAAGCTTGATTTCGAGTTTGTGTCGTACCCATGGCTCCAATAACCTTGTCCTTCATCATTCCTTTGACGTGGTGATGTCGCTGATTGATTACATCTTCATGAAATCTCTCGACAAATGTGTCGTGATCATCATAAACCTTATGAGCTCTTCCAGGATGTCAATGGAATTCATGATGAGAAATACCATCCTTGCCCTCGATGATTTGTCTTATCATCGGCCAGTTTATTGCCTCCCCTCCAACACAAACATGATCGTGTTTTGTGTTATACCTTGAGTTCCTTGCTATCCAGCGTTTGTTCTTCTTTACCTTGGAATATTACCATCTATTATGTCAAGTATGTCGTGAGAATTTCACCACCTCTTATGAATTATTGATGCAAGTGATGCTTCTCACCATCACCATTCTTTTCATGGCCACCCGTGTTCCAATCGGAATACCGACAAATGGACTGTGATGTGAAAAATTTCATAATTTCTAGCAACCCTATTGCTTGTAAGTTAATGAATGATAGTTACATTCTCTGTGTATTGGATATTGAATAACCCTTCTATCATCTGTCTTGGTACCTAAGCCCATATTTCGGGTGCACCTTCCAACCAGTGTTTGCTCGTGGATGTTCTCCTCGGGCATACATCATTATATCATTTGATATGACAAATGTCAACTTCTTGTTCACATTATTGTAGAAATCCATCCTTTTGGAATTCTCGACGAATTGTCACTGAGCCCATCAGCCACCTCCTTATCCCCTCCTTGGTTTAATAATGAACTATTGTTTCAGGAACCCGCTCCCATAGTTCATTTCCCGAGAATCTTGCAATGTCATTTTGTAGATTTGTGTCGCACCTTTTCTTCTTAGGCATCCTGAGTCTGAGGTATCCTGACACCAATCATATCTGAATCTCGGTCAGATATGATGGTTGGGACATATTTCCAGGAGTTATAAACATCTTTACATGACCCGGTAAGGTGATGTCATGCCTAGCACACCTGGGCGGAGGACCTATTGTTAGAGTATCCTTTTTAGCAAGTTTAGCCATTCTTTCACGAGGAAATTGTAAGACTTATTCTCTAAGTTGTTCCTGATGGATCCTTTGTGAATCCAAAGTCTGAACTTTGCTTGAAGACCATGTCAATGCTACTCGAAGCATGTCTATGTTACTCCGATCTTCAATAAGAACATTTGAAGCAAAATGCTATCTTTTCTTTATCAATTATCCAAAATACCGTTGTATGGGTATGGTCATCAAATTCCTCTCCCCTTACCTAAATGGTTATCTACTCTATATCTTGTCATGGATATCTTGCTCTGCTTGTCCTTGGGAAGGATATGCCCCCGAAATGTGTTTAAACACATTTTTCCTTTCCTTTGTTATGTTTAACCTGATGATCACATTTTCCTTTTCATTGGTTTGTTTGACCTTTCTTGTGATCTATATAAACTAAGCAGTAATAATTTACTGCTTATGTAAACACCTCGGTGTACACCTCTGTTAGTGAGACCCTCTTTCTATTGTTGATGACATTCCGGTAACCACCGATGGATGAGAACTTTGCCTATTGGTTCACCTCGTTCAACGAGCAGGAAAATGGTTCTCTTCGTCCCTCGCCCTTGGTATCGATGTTGTTGCCGACATAACTGACAGGCTACCCTCTGACATGCCTTGCTATCGTAACCGTGCAAGATGTCACCACCCTTCCTACTTTCAACCCGCATGGTGGGCCCATAACCCACAGGTCCACTGGATCAAAACCTGACTCTTCTTTATAACCCGGATTCTAATGTATCCTTTGCATTGGCTTTGTATATGATTCACGAGCTGCATGCTATACCATTATTCATTCTGGAATCAAACACCATGTTATTCTCGTTGTTCAAGATCCCATTCCAACTTCTGTCTAGTCACCGAATGATTGCCTACCCGTTTGAAACTTTGGTACCATCATATATTGCACTCAATGAATTCACTGAAATACAACTCGTGGGGTACCTTATGTATTTCCCATTGAGTTCACCATCAGATGCCCAGCTTTGTGGAGATGCATTCTTCCAGAGTTTTTCCCCTTGGTCGCGTCTGTAGGACGATGGAGATCTCGGAGAAAGAATGATGACTTGCTCATGGTGATTTGAAGCAGAGAAATAAAGACATCAACGAAAGGGATCAACCTCTTCGAAAGGGCAGCCAAGGCCGAGAAGACTCGTTAGGTTTTTCGCTACCAGCGCCTTTCCCCCTTACTCCACCGCTTAAATCTCGGGACGAGATTTCTTATAGTCGAGGAGAATTGTGACGCCCGGATAATCAAGCTACAGTAAACCTTTGCCAATGATGCCACGTCACCTGAATTACTGTTGCTAATCTCGTGTTAGTTCAAAACCAATTATAATTCAAAATTCAAAATCAAGCAAACAATAAAAGTTTTCAAATATTAAAACTAAAATGCTCAATAAATAGTAGATAAATCAGAGGCTATGATAAAATTGTAAACAACATTATTGAAATTTGATAAGTGACCTAAACAACCTCAAACAGTGACTAAAAACTTTCTTTAATAACCTTTTTATTAATACAAAAGAAATATGAAATGATATTTACCCCAAACTAGTTTTTGGTGGTAGGATATATTGTGCTATGATTTGTGGGCCAGCTCCCATATTTTACAAAACTCATTTGCTGCCCAAACAATTAGCCAAAACAGAAAAGAATAAATAAAAGAAAACTAAATAAATAAAATAGAGAAATAAAAAGTTTAAAGGCCTATTCTACTGGGCACTACGGTCCAAGTAGCAAACTGGCTGGCCTAGCCCACCTCGCTCCATCCCCTCCTCGCTCTACAGAGGACAGAGGAGGGCGTGGCGGCCATCCGCCTGCCATGGCCGCACCAGGCCGTGCGTGGCGCCATCCCCGACCTCCCTGATGCCTTTAAGGCATCCCCCGCAGCCCCCCAAACCCTAGCACACCCCAGAACCCCTTGCCTCTCGCTCCCTCTCGATCTCCCTCTCGGTTCCCCTTCCCCGCCATGGTTGTCGTTGGTCTCGCGACCACCGTCGCCCCCGCGCCGAGCTTGAGAGCCCCGCGGATCTGCCTTGATGCCCTCTTTCTCCTCCCCAACGTAGGAGAGACCAGGCGCTCTACATCGACGCCATCGACTTCATCTTCTTCGTCGGTGCCCAGAGCTCGCCACCAACGATTCGCCACCTTCTACAGCTACTAAACTTCCACCGGCGTTTCTTGCGCCTCGCGGTGAGCTCCGCCACCAAATCCACCCTATTCCCCCCTCGATTTTGTCGCACTAGTTGTTTGTGCATTGCCATGGCCATCATGCCGAAGCTTCGTTCCCGTGCCCGGGGTGCTTTCTGCCACCGCCGTATTGCTGCTCCTGTTGCCGCTCGTGGCCTCCCCGCGCCTCGCAGGACACGTGCCCGCGCGGCCTGCTGCAGCCTCGTCCCCTGGTCGCTCGCGCCTCTTCCCCCTGCCCCGTTCTCCCACGACGGCGCCCCTGGCTGCGCTCAGCGCTCCCTGCCCGGCGCCCGTCCGCGTGGCCCCACTCCGGCGCCGCCTCCGGCTACCGCGCGCACCACAGCGGCCTCGCCCCGCTCCGGCCATGGCCACACCGTGGCCACCGGCCTCCCCTGTTCCCGTACCCTCCCGGGTCCGCCTGCGCCTGGGCGTGCGCCCGTTCGGGTCGTGCGTTGCACCCGCAACCACTAGCAACCAGACCCGTTATGGCCCCTGGAGCCTATGACTGATGGGCCCCACGCCCCTGGAACGTTTTATAAAAAAAGAATTTTAAAAATATAATAAATAAAATATTAATTAATTAATTAATTAACTTAATAAATCCTTATTAGATTAACCTAATCACTTAGGTTAGTGAATTAATCTGTTAGGTTAATTAACACTCAACGACAGCTGGGACCCATATGTCAGTTTGAGCCAGTCAACGCCCTGTTGACTGCTGACATCATGATGACGTCAGCAAACACTATTCTGGATAATGTTGGATTAAATTAAATAGATAAATAAATTCAGAAATTGATTAAAACTTTAGAAATACATAGAAAATAAACCGTAGCTCAGATGAAAATGTTTTCTACTTGAAAGTTGCTTAGAAGGACGGGACGAATCTAGATACGCAACTCGTTCGTCCGCCACGCGTCCTTAGCATAGTGAACCTGGAACTTTTCACCTCCGGTTCATTTGTCCGAAAATGTGAAACACCGGGGATACTTTCCCGGACGTTTCCCCTTTCGCCGGTATCACCTACTATCGCGTTAGGGCACACCGAACACCGCGAATTGCCTTGTTATGCTTTGTTATGCTTTGATTGCTCTGTTATTTATTGTGTTCCCTCTCCGTTACTTCTTTCCGGTAGACCCCGAGACTGCCGGCGACCCCCAGTTCGACTACGGTGTTGACGACTTGTCCTTCTTGCCAGAGCAATCAGGAAAGCCCCCCCTTGATCACCAGATATCGCCTATTCTTCTCTATACTGCTTGCATTAGAGTAGTGTAGCATGTTACTGTTCGATTACTCCCATTCTGTTGCATAGCCTGTCATTGTTGCTACATTTGTTGATACCTTACCAGCAATCCTAAATACTTAGTATAGGATGCTAGTTTATCATCATTGGCCCTACATTCTTGTCAGTCTGAATTGCTATACTATCGGGCCGTGATCACTTGGGAGGTGATCACGGGTATATACTATACATATATACATACTATACAGATGGTGACTAAAGTTGGGTCAGCTCGTTGAGTACCCGCATGTCATTCCGATGTGGTGCTGGAAGGACAGGTGGCTCCATCCCGGTAGAGGTGGGCCTGGGTTCCCGACGGCCCCCGACTGTTACTTTGTGGCGGAGCGACAGGGCAGGTTGAGACCACCTAGGCGAGAGGTGGGCCTGGCCCTGGTCGGCGTCCGCGGTTACTTCATAATAACACGCTTAACGAGATCTTGGTATTTGATCTGAGTCTAGCCACTGGCCTATACGCACTAACCAACTACGCGGGAAAGATATGGGCACTCGACATCATGGTATCAGCCGAAGCCTTCGTGACGTCAGCGACTGAGCGGCGCGCGCCAGGTTGGACTGTGTTAACGCAACTTCCTTTGTAATGGAGGTTGCTAGGTCCGCTTCTGTCCGCGTACGCAACATGCAGGTGTGCAATGGGCGATGGGCCCAGACCCCTGCGCGCATAGGATTTAGACCGGCGTGCTGACCTCTCTGTTGTGCCTAGGTGGGGCTGTGACGTGTTGATCTTCCGAGGCCGGGCATGACCCAGGAAAGTGTGTCCGGCCAAATGGGATCGAGCGTGTTGGGTTATGTGGTGCACCCCTGCAGGGAAGTTTATCTATTCGAATAGCCGTGTCCCTCGGTAAAAGGACGACCCGGAGTTGTAGCTTGACCTTATGACAACTAGAACCGGATACTTAATAAAACACACCCAGACAAGTTCCACAGACAACCCGGTGATCGCTTTTCCACAGGGCGACGAGGGGAGGATCGCCGGGTAGGATTATGCTATGCGATGCTACTTGGAGGACTTCAATCTACTCTCTTCTACATGCTGCAAGACAGAGGCTGCCAGAAGCGTAGTCTTCGACAGGATTAGCTATCCCCCTGTTATTCTGGCATTCTGTAGTTCAGTCCACCGATATGGCCCTTTACACATATAGCCATGAATATGTAACGTAGCTCCTTGCTTGCGAGTACTTTGGATGAGTACTCACGGTTGCTTTTCTCCCTCTTTTCCCCCTTTCCCTTCTACCTGGTTGTCGCAACCAGATGCTAGAGCCCTGGAGCCAAACGCCACCGTCAACGAAGACTCCTACTACACTGGAGGTGCCTACTACCACGTGCAGGCCGCTGATGACGACCAAGAGTAGTTTAGGAGGATCCCAGGCAGGAGGCCTGCGCCTCTTTCAATCTGTATCCCAGTTTGTGCTAGCCTTCTTAAGGCAAACTTGTTTAACTTATGTCTGTACTCAGATATTGTTGCTTCCGGTGACTCGTCTATCTGGAGCACTTGTATTCGAGCCCTCGAGGCCCCTGGCTTGTAATATGATGCTTGTATGACTTATTTTACTTTTAGAGTTGTGTTGTGATATCTTCCCGTGAGACCCTGATCTTGATCATACACGTTTGCATGCATGATTAGTGTACGATTGAATTGGGGGCGTCACACTGACGAGGTCCTGCAGCACGAGCCCCCACTTTCCAAAGAGGGGAATCTCTGATACCAGCTCCATTCTCTCCCGGTAGCGATACAAGGGGAGCGCTTCCTCAGGGGGGTCCTCGGCGGGACTATTGATAAAGGTCACCAGGTCTGCGTCCAACACCTCTGGTTTCAGGCAGTCGTCTTGCAGCCTTATCATGTCCTTCACACTGGTGTAACCCCATGTGGGCCAAGGGCGCTGCTGGAGCGGCATGATGCATCGCTGCAGGAACTCCCTGACGATCGCAGCCCCCGACAGCTCCATGCCCGGTGCGCGGCCATCCGCTCCAGGACATGCTCCATCCTCGGGAAGGCAAGCTTCTCGTGCCCCATCTGTGGTTCTTCTCGGCCGGGTACGCCGGGATCATCAGGAGCAGGCTAGTCCGGCACGCGTCCATGTAGACCCAACACTGCTGGTAGCCCTCCACATTCTTGCTGACTTTCAAGCTGATGATGTCATCTTCCATCACCTCATTGGTAAGGAAAGAGACACATCCGGAGCGCTGGTCTGCTTCGGTCAGCAGCAGGCTAAAGAAGTGATGGAAGAGCGCCACCAAGGGCATCACGCCCATGAAGGTCTCGCAGTAGAAGGCAAACATGGCCTAGAGAAGGACGGAGTTGGGTTGTAGATGGAGGGCGTGGATCTGATAATGCGAAAGAATGGCATAGAGCAAATCCGAGAATGGCGGGACCAACCCGGTGTAGATGCTGTAGAGGAAGAAGGGGTAGGCTGTCTCCCTAAAGTTGCACCGCACTCGAGAGCCCGACCAGATCTTGGTCGCCTGCCCCACGTTCTGGTCGCCAGCCACCAGCGGGAGCACCAAGTCCAAGTCCTCTGCGTCGGTGCTAGTGGAGCGATGGAGTGACGCGAGCAGTGGAGCGCCGCCCTGAGGGCAGGTGCGCTTGGGGCCGAAACCGCTGCCTTTCCCTTCTTTCTAGCGGGTGTCATTCATGTGTCATGGAGCTACGAGTGGATATGAGGAGAGATGTGGAGCTCGGGAGGTGGCTCGCGAGGAGTTGTGCGCGAGAAGGAAAGTGCTGGAAGACGGATGCACGCATGGAAAGCAATTATGGCCTCACGCCGTGCGCGAGCAGACTTTATGTCAGCCCAGGCGGTTGCTGAGTCGTCGTGGGGGAAGTGGGGGTGTCCCATGTCCTGTCATGTGATACGTCCATTTTGCATCATGCTTGTATATCAATATTTATTGCATTATGGGTTGTTACTACACTTTATGCCACAATACTTATGCCTTTTCTCTCTTATTTTACAAGGTTTACATGAAGAGGGAGAATGCTGGCAGCTGGAATTCTGAGCTGGAAAATGAGAAATATTAGAGACCTATTCTGGACAACTCCAAAAGTCCTAAAACTCCACGAAAGTCAGTTTTGGAATATATTAAAAATATTTGGCGAAGAAAGCACTAGAGGGGGGCACGCACCGTCCACGAGGGTGGAGGGCGCGCCCTACCCCCCTGGGCCCCCTGCCTCGTGGGCGACCTGGCAGGCCCCCGATGCCCACCTTCTGCTATATGGTGTATTTTGCCCTGGAAAAAATCATAAGGAAGCTTTCAGGATGAAGCGCCGCCGTCTCGAGGCGGAACCTTAGCAGAACCAATCTAGGGCTCTGACGGAGTTGTACTGCTGGGGAAACATCCCTCCGGGAGGGGGAAATCATCCCCATCGATCCTCTCATCGAGAGGGGGTCAATCTCCAACAAACATCTTCACCAGCAACATCTCCTCTCAAACCCTAGTTCATCTCTTGTATCCGATCTTACTCTCAAAACCTCAGATTGGTACCTGTGGGTTGCTAGCAGTGTTGATTACTCCTTGTAGTTGATGCTAGTAGGTTTATTCGGTGTAAGATCATATGTTCAGATCCTTTATGCATATTAATACCCCTCTAATTATGAACATGAATATGATTTGTGAGTAGTTATGTTTGTTCCTCAGGACATGGGAGAAGTCTTGTTATAAGTAGTCATGTGAATTTGGTATTCGTTCGATATTTTGATGAGATGTATGTTGTCTCTCCTCTAGTGGTGTTTTGTGAACGTCGACTACATGACACTTACCCATTGTTTGGGCCTAGGGGAAGGCATTGGGAAGTAATAAGTAGATGATGGGTTGCTAGAGTGACAGAAGCTTAAACCCTAGTTTATGTGTTGCTTCGTAAGGGGCCGATTTGGATCCATATGTTTTATGCTATGGTTAGGTTTAACTTAATTCTTCTTTCGTAGTTGCGGATGCTTGTGAGAGGGTTTAATCATAAGTGGGATGCTTGTCCAATGAAGGGAAAAACCCAAGCACCGGTCCACCCACATATCAAATTATCAAAGTAACGAACGTGAATCATATGAGCATGATGAAAACTAGCTTGACGATAATTCCCATGTGTCCTTGGGAGCGCTTTGCTTTATATAATAGTTTCTTGAGGCTTGTCCTTTGCTACAAAAAGGATTGGGCCATCTTGCTGCACCTTGTTACTTTTGTTACTTGCTACCCTTTACGAACTATCTTATCACAAAACTATCTATTACCAATAATCTCATTGCTTGTAGAGAATACCTTACTGAAAACCGCTTATCTTTTCCTTCTGCTCCTCGTTGGGTTCGACACTCTTACTTATCAAAAGGACTATGATAGATCCCCTATACTTGTGGGTCATCAAGTATTTTCTAGCGCCGTTGCCAGGGAGTGAAGCGCCTTTGGTAGGTGGAATTTGGTAAGGAACATTTATATAGTGTGCTGAAATTTACTGTCACTTGTTACTATGGAAAATAATCCTTTGAGGGGCTTGTTCGGGGTATATTCACCCCGACCAGAAGAGCAAAGAGTTGCTCCTCAACCTACTAAACCTACTGAAAATGTTCACTTTGAAATTCCTTCGGGTATGATAGAGAAACTGCTAGCTAATCCTTTTACAGGAGATGGAACATTACATCCTGATATGCACCTAATCTATGTGGATGAAGTTTGTGGATTATTTAAGCTTGCGGGTATGCCCGAGGACGTTATCAAGAAGAAGGTCTTCCCTTTATCTTTGAAGGGAAAGGCATTGACATGGTTTAGGCTATGTGATGATATTGGATCATGGAACTACAACCGATTGAAATTGAAATTTCATCAGAAGTTTTATCCTATGCATATGGTTCATCGTGATCGTAATTATATATATAATTTTTGGCCTCACGAAGGAGAAAGTAGTGCTCAAGCTTGGGGAAGGCTTAAGTCAATGTTATATTCATGCCCCAACACTACAAAAAAATACACTTCCGTGATGATACATGTTTGTCACAGTAGGTCGCGTTTTTTGTCATGCATGTACATCCATGACAAATTTATGACAGAATCAAGATAGGCATACCTGTGCTGTCGTAGAAGTGTTCCATGACATTACCAAAATTATCATCACAGAAGTGTCCACTTCCATGACGATAAATCGCGCGTCACAGAACTGCTTTCGTCAAGGGTGACCGACACGTGGCATCCACCATAACGGAACGCCGTTAAGCTATCGGGTTGGGTTTTGGATCCGATAACCCGTTAACAGCCCCGACCAATGGGGATTTTCCACGTGTAAAATCATCATTGGCTGGAGGAAACACGTGTCGGCTCACCGTTGGGACAGATGTCATCCACTCATTGGACAAAAGGCGCCTATGATACGTCGACACGTGGCACGGCCCAACAGAGGCCCATTCCTGTGAAAAGGCCGGCCCATTTGACTTGGTCAAAAGGTGGCGGGCCATCCCATGAAAATCCTGTTAACGGCCTGTTCGCATATAGCCCATTTGCAGCCCGCTAACCGAGGGCCCGTTACACCCTATCCAAATTAGGCCCAGTAGCGTCATTTGGGCCATCCAATATGATTCAGCCCATTTTAACTTCCGGCCCATGTGTGGCCCATGACTTCTTTCGGCCCATATGAGGACCTTTGTAACTCTTGGCCCATTAATGGCCCGTTGTGAAACTAGCCCGTAATGAATAGTGTATCACTTTATACCCATTAACGGCCCGTTATTCCATTGGTCCCTCCATTGATTCTTGGGCTCATTTGCAGCATTCGGTTACTTACGGCCCGTTACTGTCATTTTCTGCTTGTGGGCCAAATTCAGCACGTCATTACAGTCGGCCCGTTTGCAGACCGTTAATACATTGGGCCGTTTTCATGTCAAAAAAACCTGTTGGGCTGTTTTCATAGAGTTATCAAATACGGCCTATTAACGGCCCGTTATGGTCCACGAATAGTACGACCCATGATTGGCGAAATGATGATACGCCCTGTAGAAGGCCCACCGATGGTACGGCCCGTATGAGGCCCATGGATGGTACGGCCCATAGAAGGCCCATGGACCCTACGGCCCGTAGAAGGCCCATTGATCCCTAAGGCACGTATAGAAGGCTGATGGATCCTACGGCCCGTATAGAAGGCCAATGGTCCTACGGCCGAATGAAGTCCCATGGATCATACAGCCTGCAGGAGGCCCATGGTTACAACAGTCCGTGTGTTGCCATGATTATTTTGGCCACTAGTAGAAAATGGAGCTTTAGCGCCGGTTCGTAAGGGCCTTTAGTGCCGGTTCCATAACCAGCACTAAAGTGTGGGCACTAAAGCCCCCCCCCCCTTAGTACCGGTTCGGCACGAACCGGCGCTAAAGTGCCACCACGTGGCGTGAGCTTGCGCCCTGGTATGGGGGACCTTTAGTACCGGTTGGTGTTACCAACGGGTACTAAAGGGTTTTTTTTTGAATTTTTTTGAAAATTTTGGAAAAAAATTTTGAATTTTTTTTCGATTTTTAATTTTTCTGAATTATTTGATGATTTATTCTCTAATCACCTCTCTTAACTGCTCAAGTATGGATCACTCATTCCAAATCATCTAACTTCCCGACCGGTCACCCATCCCTCTCACTACTCTAGCCCGAGCACGCTTAACTTTCGGGTTCTATTCTCCTTCGTTTCCGAGTCTGCACTTGTTGTTTTCCTGACAATAGTAGGATGTCAATCCTATTAACCCTCAGGAGTTTAGCTTGAGCATGAAGTCACACATTTCACTGTTTGAGTTTGAAACTATTATTCTAAAAAACAGTAATTATTTAGTAACGCTAATATTTCTTGAATAAGTTTGACCATAGTTTGACCACAGTTTGACCATAGTTTGACCACAGTTTGACCACAGTTTGACCATAGTTTGACCAGATTTGACAAAAATTCAAAAAATTGAAATAATTATTTAGTAACACTAATATTCTTGAATAATTATGTAGTAACATTAATACTTCTTGAATAAGTAGTTTGACCAGATTTAACCAATTTTTTTTAAAAAAAACTGAAATTTGACCATATCTTTTTTTCCTTTTGGAATTTGAGGATTCTAAAAAATTCCAAACAGGCCGTAGGCGGTCTCCATTAGATGCGGATTTTTGTGCTGAATTTTTTGATATATTATACGTTTTTTTCCAACATCGTATGCAATAGTTATAGCCGTTTTACATTTTCCCTACACTTTTTGCAAAACATGTCCAAATTGTAGTTTTCAAATTTCCCTAACTAGTAGATGTAGTAATATAACTACCTCTCGAAGGATTTTATTTTTTGAAGTTTTTATCATTTTCTTTTGATTTTTT
>NC_041381.1:433124522-433129130 GCF_002162155.2 Triticum dicoccoides
GTAGAGTTTGAAAATTGCCCTATAGTGCCGGTTTGTGTCACAAACCGGTACTATAGGTCAGACCCCTTTAGTACCAGTTCATGGCACGAACCGGTACTAAAGGTGATTGTGGGGCCCCGGCCTGACGCCAGCCTGCCACCACCCCTTTAGTACCGGTTCGTGCCACGAACCGGTACTAAAGGTTCAACACGAACCGGCATTAATGCTAGTCCGTTTGAACCGGCACTAATGGTACCATTAGTACCGGGCCAAAATCAAACCGGCACTAATGTGCTTCACGTTTGACCCTTTTTCTATTAGTGGGCCTAGTTTCCAAAAATAGGCTATTGTGGCCACTAGAAAAACACAGAAAAAGAACTGCAGTGACTACAAGCAAACAACTAAAGAAGACAATAAGGAAATAAATAAGCAAGCAATTAAGGCTAGCCTATTACCGCTATTACACATATTACATCCACTGGCCGTCAAAGTTCGCCAGCAGTGCAAATATAGGGAACAAAGCAGCATATTACATACACTTGGCCATCAAAATTGGCCACCAGTGCAAATAAACGCAGCAGCAAAACAAGAGCATAACTGAAACAACTTCAGAAGAGCTCAAGAAATGTTATCCTGGGTATCCACCATGCTGGCAATAAGCTTAGCAAGCTGATTAGCTTTGTCCTATTCGGCGCTAAAATCCTCCAACGCTTGCTGTTCCACCAGAAAGTATGCATCTGAATGCTCAAGGGACTTTCGCAGTCCTTCCGCTTCTTGTCGCAGCACAATTGATTGATGTCTTTCAGCTTGTAGTTGAGACTCAAGAAACCGTACTGATTCAGACAGTGAGTTTGAATAGCTTGTGCATACGGTAGTGGCCAGTAACTCGAACACTAAACCAAGACAGGACTTTGGGGTTGTCTGGCTGTCTTCAAGATAGTCTTCCTTAGCTGTTTTATTAGCTTTGTTGGAGACCAACAAAGATGTGTCACTATCCTGAACCTTATCTGCATTACTTCCTTTACCATTGCTTAATAAGGCACTCTTCCCCAATATTCTGTCTACATTCTAAAAGAAGAAACAAGCAGACACATAACAAGTTTAGCATGTACTAGTATATGAAACTCATTTCGGTGAACCAGTTCATTAGTAAGGTGGACAGGATTAAAGTACCAAGTCTTATATTGCCAAGTACTAGTACATAATAAAAGCATCAAATAAACATATATCTATGTCCTATGGTCACTGCATTGTCTTGCCGAATCAAAACAGAGACACGGTTCAAATCATATCAGTTCAAGACAAAGCAACAGTGAAAGAATACAAAGCGTGGGAAACTACACGGCATAACAAGATTTCAGATGGGTACCATGGGTCTACATGTACAACAACACTATTGGCTCTGTTGTGATGCTAGTAATGTGCATGATATGAAAGTCAACTATATCCACAATTGAAATTGAAATAAATAGAGCTATTGATAAGAGCAAACCTGTTAAAGAAACATGCGTGAACATACCTGTTGTGCCTTTGGAGTTTCGATTGGATCCTTCAATTTAAAAATAAGTTCGTATCAGTAAATACAGTGATACAAGAGCAAAGCAATCATAGTTAAAAAGGCGCGCCTAAGCGAGCGCTTAAGCGCGCCTAGGCTCTAGGCATTGGCAAAACACATTGTGCATAACTATGCATAATATGTGCATAACTGCGCATAAGCATGCGCTTTGGTCAGTAAAGCGCAAGGTGGTGGCAAAACACACAATTAACGCCTAGCACCTTTTTGAACTATGATAGCAATGGAATCTTAAATTAGAACAGTTGTTCTTCAGGTTTAGGCACTTGTTCTACATGAACAGAGTAGAGTAAGATGCAAGAATAAAATACTTGAAAATAGAAAATGAGCTCATAGACCTTACCACATTCTTGGTTCGGGACCAGTACAGAGCAAGGCGTTCTCAGTCATCGTCCAGTAAATGTGTCTCAATAGAACGTACGGGAATTTGATGAGTTTATTTGCCGGTGAAGTACGTTTTCTTCAGGTAATTCGATACTGCCACCAAGAATTCTTGAAGATAACATAGGTATTAGCACAGGTTACCTCATCCTGAGTTTCCAAATTGATCCTTCTATATAGAGAAAAATGGGAAAATTTGCTGTATTATAACCATCATGGAGGTAGGATGTATGGGACGAAGCAAAGTAATTGCCATGAATAACATTACTTACACATAACTCCTGGACAAACACCTGCAACTGGCATTTTCCTTCATCTTCAGTATAATATTTCCAAGATGGGAAGATACGTACATACGATTTAACAACACCAAATGCGATAGATGCTAAACTACGACTGGCTGGTTGTGCTTCCTCCACAGGAATAGGCGTACTAACTGGTGGAGTTGGGGTTCGTCGTGATAGTACTGGCCCTTTGGGCACCGGAGCTGCCTTACTAACTGTTGTTGTTTGGGAGCTCTATGGTGGAGATGGTGCTGTGTCAACAGGAACTGGGTTACTATCGGCTGGGGTTGGGGTTAGATTGGGTGAAGCTGGTTCTCTGTCCATCGCAGTAGGGGTACAATCTGCGAGAGTTTGGGTTATGTGTGGTAGGGCTAGTTCTTGTGCATGTACAACCAGGGTGCTATCTCCACAAAGAGGTAGCACTGTTTTATTTGAAGATCGTGTTTTTATTCCGCTAGATACTGGCATAACCCGCTCCAATTCAAATGGCTGGTAAACAGGAAACATAGTTGAATGTACAGACATTGTATGAGAGACAGATGCAATAGATAGTGTGGAAAAAAGAGGGCATGAAATAGTTGACATGTATATTGTTTAACTAAAATGGATAGCATGACATAATTTCACATATATGATGTCTATCTAAACTGGATATCATAGCATAACATAATTCAAAGATATGATGAATAACTAAACAGGATCGCATGACATAATTCCCCTACATGTTATCTAAGTAATTAGGATCGCATCATTTAATTCATATATGTGATTTATATGCTAAACAGAGGGCATTCGATATGATGTCTGAACTAAGAACATGGTGTTGAATATTGTGTATATGATGTCTAAACTATGCAATGCAAGACACCATA
This sequence comes from Triticum dicoccoides, assembly GCF_002162155.2. Lineage (NCBI taxonomy): Eukaryota > Viridiplantae > Streptophyta > Magnoliopsida > Poales > Poaceae > Triticum > Triticum dicoccoides. Next base: position 433,127,612 of record NC_041381.1, read on the forward strand.
TGCATGATATGAGCAGTATAACCATGCCAAGTTAGAGCATACACCTCAGTGGGGGAATAGGACTGGTCATTTGTCTCTGAATCCATCTCTGAAGGCCTTGTTTTCACTCAAACTAGAGATCTGCTTCGACAGGTAGCACTGTCTGCTCTGAAGGCCTTGTTTTCACTCCAGATTTTTCCATCTCCCACCCAAATGGCTGATTCACAGGAAGAGTAGTTTAATGTACAAACATTGTCGACAAATGGAAATGTAATGAAGAAAAGGATGGGCAAGATATCATTCAAATATATGATGCCTGGTTAAACAGGATGGCATTGCACATTTCACATATATTATGGCTGGCTAAAAGACATGAGACTGCATAATTCCCATATATGATACAGAAACTAAACAGGTCGCATTACAGAACATGTCTAAACTAAGCAGATGACATATATGATGTCAAAAGTAGGCACTTCAAGGCAACATATGCATGATATGACTAACATCATCATGCCAAGGTAGAGCAAACACCCTGGGGGGTAAATAGGAGTGGTTAGCGGTGTCTGAATACGCCTCAGAACAGATATCTTCCTCTGGATTACAATCTGGAGAGGGGTGGGGAGGGTTTGCCATTGAACCCACCATGGAGCGATGTCTGCATGACATTGTATTGCTGCGCAAAACTCTTCTCTTTTTCTCTACATGTTCAGCATGACTGTGTATAATATCTGACATGCATACGAAAAAAATATGGTGAGATTATGTAAGGAGAGCATGCAGAAATTTAGAGTGATGGTAACAACCAGTGGATCGACGTTTTTCCGTTGAACCAAAATAGCCCTAATGGATCGACGTGAATGTATAGTAATAAGTGACGCAACAAGTGTACAACCTCTTTGTCATAGCCGTGTCGACCTCAGCATCATTGGGTTGGTCGCTGAAGCGGTTGAGGCAGAGGTGGCTGTCGGAGGTGTGGAGGATGATCTGAGGAATCTGTAGACGGTGTCCAGGGCACTGCTCTGTTGTGATGGATCATTCTATCGTTGGAGCAGCTCCGGTGAGCCGTAAGACGTCAAGGCTGAAGCAGCACAAGACAGACATCGTCAATCTCAAGTGGGATTCTAATAGCATCTGCAATAGATGATGAAAAATGGATGTAAAATTAACATCACCAAAAACCACCTGACTACAACAGATGAGGTAAAAACTATTGACTATGAACTTAACTGTTGAAACTGAAATTAACTGTGGAATCTAAATTCTACTGTCGAAACTGAATGCAATGGTAGCAGAGAGACACTTGACATGTAGTTTAGGCAGGGCCTGCAGTTCATCTTCAACCTGCACACCCCTGAGCCGCCTGCCACCACCGGCCGAACCGCCGGCCCTAGCGCCGCCTCGCCGTCCCGAAACAACTCGCCACCGCCGCCCCAGCCAGCCCTCTAGGCCCCCCGCCCCCCACCCTGAACCCTAAGATAGATAGTGGGGTACCTCTCCGGCGAGCCCCAGTCCCCGCTGTGGGTGGTTCTTCCTTAAC
>NC_041381.1:433129400-433146569 GCF_002162155.2 Triticum dicoccoides
ATCGACTGACCCAAAAGTCGATTCAGTCGACTGAAGTGTGGATTAATCGGAGCAGAGCAGCAGCACGAGCGAGGGGGAGAGCAGCAACAGCAGCTAGGCGAGCGAGCGATCGAGCGAGAGCCGGAGCAGCAGCAACAGCGCAAGCGATCGAGCGAGAGTCGGAGCAGCAGCAGCAGCATGAGTGAGCGAGCGAGAGCCAGAGCAGCAGCAGTAGATCCGGCTGGTATGGACACCACCTCCGAAGGGGCCTCACACTGGGAGAGAGCCGCCATGGAGATCTCGCCCGCGGCGCTGGCTTCAAGGTAGCCACTCCATGGCGGTGCGGGATGGAGCACCGCCGGCACCGAGAGGTCGAGTTAAGGACAAGGTGTGATGCGATGAGTGTACAACCTCTTTGGTGGCGCCGAGTAGGCCTCGGCTTCGTCCGAGGAGTCGGTGAGGATGCTGCGGTTCCGGTGGAGCAGGTTAAGGCGGCGCTGTGGGGATGGAGCAGCCGCGATAGACGAGGCGATTGTCGGAGCAGCTCCTTGGAGGTGGAGGACGGGGCGGCTGAACCTGCGGGACGGCGAGATGGATGATGGATCCTCATCCGGGGAGGTGGACGAGGGACGTCGAGCTGTTGCGGTGGGCGATGTCGTCGGGGAAGAGCCTCCGGCTGGGCAGCGGTGACATGGCGGACGGAGGAGGGTGGGGTTTCACGGCTGGAGCGGAGAGGTTATGGTGGCCTGGGATTTCGAATGGCAAAAAGGGGGTGATGGGAGGGGGTGAAGCATGACTTAGGGACGCGCTTGTCCAAAATGTAGGGTGTGTTACAAAAGTCCCCCCCCCCACCGATTTGAACTAGCGGCCCTTTCGGCTCAGGGTTAGAAGGGGGATTTCACGTGTCGGGATTTGGCAGCTGGAGGGAGTTTTCGCGCGCGTTGTAATTTCGGATAGCAAGGCGCGGGTTGTGAAGGCGCCAGTTTTGGGAGCACGATATCTGAATTTTTGGGATATAACAAGACGTGGGTTGAATTTTAGGGGCAAGCCTAACCTGTAGTAATATTGTACTTGTACGTACCAAATCAATTCGCACTTCCCTCAACCAAAAAGAAAACAAAAAAAAAATAAAACTATTCACACCACACAAAGAGAGAGTCTTGCCCCATTTTACTATACAAATGCTATTCAAAGCTACTCCCTCCTTCCATCTATATAGGGCCTAATGCGTTTTTTGATGCTAACTTTGACCAAATATTAGAGCAATGATATATGACATGCAACCTACACAAAGCACACCATCAACTTCGTCTGTGAAAGGTTCTTTCAATGATATAATTTTCACATTGTGCATGTCATGTACTATTAATCTTGTCAATTGTCAAAGGCGGTCTTAAAAATCTCATTACGCCCTATATACATGGAAGGAGGGAGTATGAATCCATGTTATGTCCGATTAATTTTTTTCGCTTTGCTGTATAATGCATGTAACCTACTCATACCAACATTTTAGTGCATTCCAAATGTCTATACTACCGCTGCAATTTGAACTAAATTTGAATTCGTTTCTCTATTTCAATAAGAATCTACAATCATGATTGTTGCCAACTTCAACCATCATAGTTTCCTTGCTATCCGCCAGATATAAATCGGACGGCCTATAATGCAGGATGGCAGGCACACATTCATCAACAACTCCCTTTTTTTATAAGAGTAGAGATAAAATATATTAAATGTAGTATAACATGTTCATAAACACACCATGTGTATCACCGTTATATATATTCACACATACGTCGGTTTAAAACACTATGATAAATTCTTCAAATATCCGAATTCGCTTTTTATAATGAATTATATATGATCTCTATTCATCTTTTACACCCACACAACCCTCTTATCTTTGTAGCTAGCGCTAACTTTCTCTTATGCATGCACACGCCTGCATCCCTCTCACCCTCCCTCAGCATTCTCTAGCTCCATCGCGCAAATTCGTCTTTTCACTTTAGGTCGTTCACCCATGGTGTGTGTAGGCCCCCCAGCTCCTTCTTTATGGCACACATCGATCGATATGCCTCTCTAGCTAGGTGTGCCTAGCACAAACACAAGCTTCCCCTCTTCTCTTGTCATCGTCCATGCCTCACTCCCACCACTCTTTTCATCATTCTCGTACTCGCACACTCCTCCCCGCTCGATATAGTATGCCTCTCGTACCACCTCCTACATGCATCCCTCTATCTCTATCCTTCTCCTCGTGCCTCGTTTGCTTCTAACACACACATGCATGTCTACCGATCGATCTCCCAACATATACCTGGATGGACTTTAACTACCCCCCCATCAATCGACGTACCTCACAAGTTATGTCTCTCCTTTCTCTAACAAAGGGTGATTGATCTTCTTATGTAGTTATATCTGCTTACCACAGCCACATCGTCCCCCCTCATCATTCATGCATGCCTCCTGACCCGTCTCTCACACGCACGTGCACAGACAACAAGCAGCCATCTCCTCTCTTATTGATATTGCGGGCGTGCCCTCCGTTTGTCTAGCAAGCCTATCCCACCATTTGTTAGAAGCAACTCCACTACCACCCCCTCCAACACTCTAGCTCTGTCTCTCTCCCAACCTTATTCCTCTTATGCACATATGCATGGATGCCAATCGATCTCCCTTAATACATGAGGCAGATCAATCTCCTTAATACATGAGGTAGGCCTCTCTCCTCCTCCACACATATACCAGCCATTGTACCTCTATAGTTAATTGGGCCTCCCTCTTCCCCCACCACACACAGATAGTCGAGCGTTGCAGGTAGGTATCCATGCCACAGAGACAAACTGAACATGTCCCCTCTCACGTTCCAGTAGGCCAGCCACTCTATATCTTTGACGTGGGCACACACAAATTCGATGGCACTCTTTATCGATCGCGTGCGCACACACACACATCATCATCCCTCTTTTTGATTCTATGGACACCTCAAGCCGGTGATACCTCCACTCTCTTCTCGTGGTTCGCCCCCTCTATATATATGTTATATCCAGGACTCTATTTCACACACATTGCATATGTTACATTTTTTGATTGAACCCCCCCCCCCCAAAAACTCTCAAGAATCCACCCACTATATCTCTCTAGGTTTGTATCTCTCTCACACAACCCCACGTAGGTGGTGTACGTGTACAAGAAGAGAATAGGTGCACCGTGCATGTACTCATGCTTCGTGCCCAGCCACACCCGCACGGGTACACGGTGGAGCTCATTTCTTTACGAAATGGCAGCCCACGTGCTAATTTGAACGCCCGTAGCGGTTGTTTACATAGGGAGGTCGTGTACCACGCCTGCACGAAACAAAGTTCGACTTGACGCACTGCCGCGTTATTTTTAAATAAGTTATAGCACTCAATGGCACGTACACAGAATATAAAATGATTTTTATGGAGAAAAAGGTAGTCCGCTCACTATATACAATGGAGCCTTGCGTGCCTGGTTTGTCGCTCTTCAGAGTATCTCACACAAGGCTGCGGTGGCCTCTCTCTCTCTCTCACCGTTGGTCACTGATCCAGCCGCATCCCGTCCACTGGGGGGAAAGGGAGTGCAGTGGCCTCTCTCTCTCTCTCACCGTTGGTCACTGATCCGGCCGCATCCCGTCCGCCGGGGGAAAGGGAGGAAGTGCATCGTTTCTCCTTTTAACGGCGCCGAGGCAGCACGTCCCGATCTGCGATACACACAGTTCTCTCTGACCAAGCTCCGGCGTGGCAGGGCCTACGCCACCTGCTCGCAAATTCTGCCCGCCGCCGCTCACCTAGTTACATCCCGACGACCTCTAGGTATCCCCTCCGGCCTTGCTCCACTGCCCGTCTTCCCACGTCACTACATGTGGATATTCCATAGTTCTTTGCCCAAAACGTAGCTCGTCCAGCGTACTTTCCATATTGCATTCTCGTCCTCACACCGTTTTAGACAAACACAACTGTGTTGTTATCTTCCCTTAGGGCAAGGAATATGCTTCTTTTTTGTCGTCGCATGTGTCATCAATTGTTATTGGCCAGTAATTGTTTCCTTTCTACCTCTTTTTTGCAAACAGGGCTATCCATTTCACCTCGTTGCTATTGCGACCTTTTGGTGAACTGCACAAATCACTTTTTTCTTAAGAGTGTTTTGTGCAGTTGTACTAAAATGTCACATGGGAAACGTCTCTACATTTCAGTGCGACTACACAAAGGGAGATTGGTTTTGCTCTATCCTCCTCATACAACTCCGAGCCTAATCTTCTCCAACTAGTTAGTCTTAAAAGAGACTGCAAAGGTGACCGGCTTCTATTTATGTGTTTATTGTTTCATCAGCAGTCCTCTATTATCGTAATCACACTTAATATCTTTGGAACAGGGACGCTCAGCTCTATTTTAGTGGAACTGTACAAAATGATCGGAATGTTGCATGCTCCAGACAGCTACTCTTTTTCCAACATGCCTTGTTGATTTAGACAGAGCTGGGGGGACGTTGCTGCCAATGAAAGCATGGATCAATTTTAATTTAACACCTTCTCACAACTCTGTCTTCAGTTGTGATGTAATTATTAGCTCTGATCTGCTAATAATTGACATGCATTAGCAAGGAAGTTACTTTTTATTGTTTTCGAAAGAGCATCAATGGCAAGACACGGAAATAGAAGCTGAAAGCTCACACCATTATACAATTTCATGTCTCGCTGGAAAATTATTTGTATAGTACGTCAATTATGTAAACAAATGATGGAAGCTTGATAGCATTGCCAGAAGCCTCTTCATCATCCGGGTCCATGTGCCATGCACAAAATTATACTCCTTCGTTCCTAAATATTTGTCTTTTTACAAAATTCAGACGGGCATATTTTAGAGTGTAGATTCACTCATTTTGCTTCGTATGTGTACTCCCTCCGTTCCTAAATATTCTATTCGTCTTTCTAGAGATTTCAACAAGTGACTACATATGGAGCAAAATGAGAGAATCTACACTCTAAAATATGTATATACATCCGTATGTGCCAGTCCATTTGAAATCTGTAAAAAAACAAATATTTGAGTAGTCACTCGTTGAAATCTCTAGAAAGACAAATATACTCTGGAGTATATTTAAGAACCGAGGGGATAGTGCACAACCGCATGGGAGACTCAACCCGGTCGTTGCGTCGCATTAATAGTGAGTAATGAGCAGTCAAATCGTAAGCCCCACCTTTCCCACTGTAAGTTGCTCCGAAGAAGCAACCATCAATACGCTCTTCTTTGAATCCGCTCATACTACTCCATCCGTCACTGTTTATACATCACGCTTCAGAAAAAAGAAAAAAGATCTGTGGGACCAAGGCGACTAGCGATTGGCCTGAAAAATAGCATTGGTAGTTATAGCACGGCGCCTATTACTAGTAGAGGGAAAAATGCTTACACACATGCATGCAGTGCTTCTACCCCGGGTACACACATGCATGCACTTAATCCATTCCGTAGTTACATGGAGAGAAAATTGTGGACTTGATTGCGGTTTACTATGCCCTAATTAATTGAGCATTAAACCAAACGCGTCTAAAGTCTCTCTGGTGGTGGAAATGCATTGAGAGAAATGCATCATAATGAAGCGCACCCTGTAAACTATGATGGAGGGAGGAGCAGTATGAAGGTTCAAAACCAAGTACGCGTATGGCCAGTCTGTTAACGCACCTCCTCTTGACATATCACTGACATGTGGGACATGAGTGTGAGCAAACCGATCTCAATTGATGGCAAAGAGCCAACCCGTCGTTCCTTGAGAGAGACGAGGAGCGAGAACACACAGACGGGTTCGCATGGAGGCCAAGATATATTCAAGCATGGTTGGTTGATCGATATCATTCATTACATGTTGATGTTGGGCTGCCGTTTTCCGCCCTTCACTACTGGAATCAGCTAGTTTGCCATCTGCCAGTTCTTTGCCGTCCGCTAGCGGACGGCAAAGAAGCTCTTTGCCATCAGCTTCCAAAAAGCAGACGGCAAAGAACTGGATAATGGCAAAGACCAAGTTTTCCATCAGCCAGTTCTTTGCCGTCTGCTAGCGGACGACAAAGATTCTTTGCCGTCGGCTAGCGGACAGCAAAGAGGGAGGGGCCCCACTGACAAGCTGCAAAAAAAAACCTAACGGGCTTCTCCGGAATAAACGTGTACTTTATCAGAGATAAAAAGAAATAAGAGTACAAACGCTCCACCATGCGGTTCTAGTAGTAGTAGTACTCGTACTACTGCGCTTGGCTCTTAGCCTCTTCGTGAAGTCGAACACTGATGGTACTCCGCATGTTGGGTACTACAGTGTATGCCTCTGACAATCTGACACCGAATGGACTGACGCATGTCCCCCGAGGGTAGGTTGCATTAGTCAAAAGGCGTAAGCGAGCTTCACCTTGTCCTGCAAGCTTCTCCTCGTTCTGCGAGTTGACGGGACACACCAAAAATTAGTGCTAGTCCATACTCCCTCCTTTCCGGTTAATATGGCTCAATCCTTTTTGCGGGTAAATGAGAGAGCTTTATTGATATATAAGCATTCTTAGGACGATCAGCCAAGACACTGTCTCTAGGAAGCGAGGTACCCCACAAAAAAAGAAGTAGGAAGCAAGGTGTTTCATCAAGCCAACTCTCGGCCACATTCAAAGTGCAGCAAGCACGGTTTGCACGAAGATGCGCCGCAAGGTTTGCTGACCTGTTTACATGCTGAATAACAAAAAAAGAGGAAATATTACCGAGCGCTACTATTTGTAACAGGATATGAGCCAGAATTAAGCGAGAATTGTGGCGAGTGTTCCATGCAATCAACTTCCATTATCACATGCGAGAACCCTCGAAGACAACCAACTGTGTTGAAGATTGCTTTATCACATTTTAAAATTATAATAAGAGTGCAGACGCTCCTCCATCCGGTTCCTAGTACTAGTATAGTACGTACCTTTATAGACTATATTAGTAAACTTTGCGCTTGGCTGTTCGCCTATTCGGGAAGTCGAACAATAGTAGCACTAGTAGTATAGTGCATGCTTCTGGCAATCTGACACCAAATTAACTGTTGCACGTCCACCACCTGAGCGAGGGAGAGCTTGCATTAGTCAAAAGTTTCTCCTTGTCCTGCGAGCCACCGCGTGCAAGTAATGCTAGTCCATACTGCCTTCTCTCCGGTTAATATGGATTAATTTCAAACGAGATAAATACACTGTCTGTCACTATATATTTGTAAAAATACGGTCAGTGGACTTCATAATACGCTCATTGTGCTCAATATATATTTTCCGGTGTTTATACGGTCACTAGCTCACCCTGACTGAGTATGTCTGTGCATGCACGTGTAGGTTGAGCACTTAGCGTGACCGTGTGTGTTCCGTCGTGTGCTCGGACATAAATGCATTAGGGCGTCGCGCACATTTTTGCGTCCATGTGTATGTGTGACTGTTGCATACACGTAGGGGGAGTACGTGTAGGGGCCACTAAGGAGCAGTCAAATCACACAGTAAATCATGTTTGTCGTGTTCGTATCTCACCCTCCTCCACGGCTCGACCCCACACGGTCGCTCGGCATGCCACTCATCGCAAACCGATTATACGATAACTTTTCTGCCTGCTTGTCGATGGATCGCGCCATGGAGTACTACTAGCACTACTGGAAGAGATTGACGAGTTGGGGGAGGACAGCTAGATGTAGCATGGACTCCCAAAAACTTTTTACATGCATGTTGTAGCCGGCTATTGCGACCTTTGAACGCGGAGCAGCCGCGTGCACCCGGAAGCGGCGCGGGCGATGCTCTTCGACCGGCGCGTCGCTTCAGTGCCGGCGCTAGTGAGTGGTCGCGTCCGCTTTGGCCGGGCATGAATGGGGCACTGACCGTTTCGCGCGGGAAGCACGCGCGGGTGATAAAGAGGGTTCGGGTTGGTCAGGACCGGCCGTGGCAGCGGTCCGGACGTGTGCAAACAAGAGATGTTGTACGTTAATATTGCTGCATATATAATTAACAACGTGAATAATGTGCCAGTTGGACAAATATGATTGGAGATGGAGATGGAAATGGAATTTTACGTAAACACGGATATGCATGTCTATGTCTATGTGTGTGTGCGCGACGACTCTCGCGACCTGGAAGCGGGGGCGTGTTTTTGATCGAGTTTTCTTTCTTGGTACATTAGAAAATCAGTTTGTCCAATTCACATCTAGATGTTAATTAAGGATATCACATCTAAGCTCCCGCAAGTATATATTGTAGCAACAGGAAACAAAAATACTAGGACAAAAAAATAGACCACAAACTGTCGATGCTCATGGTCGCGCCTCATGGTTGCGTCGGCTGGTGAAGCTGATCGATTTTCAATGAAAAACAAGTTGTCTTCCATCAGTGCTCTTTGCTTGTTACGCACAAAGATGATATCCTTCGTCAGTTCACCTTGGTTGCGTTGGAGACGCAGTCGTCTTTCACGTTGGTGCAATTTTATCACACAATTGGCTATGAACCAAATGTTTCCTCGAAGAAGGATCGAGTTGGTACTAAGAGCATAAGTTTTGTATTGATTTCTAAGCCTTCTCACAACTTTGTCTCCAGCTCCCCTGTAATTTTATTTGTCTAGCTATTAACTTTTATTTAAAAAATCGTGTGGACTAAAAACCCGGATGGACGTAGTAGCCCTCCATTTTTATTTCCTCCGCATATTAGATTTGACTGAAGTCAAACTTTGTAATACTATCAAACCTTTCCGATAATTGAAATTAAAATTCTTTATTTGCACACACTCTCACACATTTCCGATAATTTGGCGCATGTGTGGTTGTTCACTTAAGGGAGGGTAGTGTACCACACGTGAAGGACAGGAAGTGCGACCAGGACACGTGGGCATGGATCGTTAGTTCATCGGAAGTAGTACTCCCTCTGTACATTAAATAAAGAGTTTTGTTTCATACTTGCACAATTTAAAATGATTGTTATGGAGAGAATAAGAAAACCACTCCACTATATATTAGTCGTATACACACGAGAGTACTATATGGACGCAGCTTCATTGACTTAGTGCACCAGCCTTTGGGTTTATGACAGGTGGGCCCAAAATGTGGCTGGCTCACTTGTCATACAGCCAAAAGCAAGTGGAGTGAAGGCAACGGACCTCAGTCCATACTACATTAGTATATATATAAGCGGGAGCCTCAGCGCTTGTTCTCTAGGGTTTGCACTCTCCACACGCTCGCCGCAATACATATATGTTACACGATGGAGGCTCAGTGTTCATTTGCTAGGGTTTGCTATATTCAAAGTCTCTCACCCTCTCTTCACCAGATCTAAACAAGACTGTAGCAGGCCTCTTGTATCTCCCCCCCCCCTCACAGCTAGTGAAGGAGGCGTCCGTATCCCGTCGAACCGGGAAGGGGAGGAGGTGCAGCATTAACTCTATCGCCTTCGGCAAGGGAGGCAATCCACTGCTGGCTGCGCTGTTCTCTTTCACGCAGCGCCTCTGCGGGAGGGCCACCGACCCCTTCTTCCGCGCTGCCGTACGTAGTGTGGGCAGATCCGGCCTCCCGCCGCACACCTTGCCACATCCTGACGACCCTAAGGTATAAGTTTCTTTGAAACCGTCGTTGCTCTAGCTGCATGTGGATCTTTTTCGATCTGTAGTCGAATCTAGGTCTTGGTTCAAAGAGGAAAGAAAGGTGCTGTGGGGTGGAGCATGAATCTAGGACGTGGTTCAATGAGGAAAGGAGGGGGAAAAAGTAGTATAGACTGGCTATCCAGCCGCTTTGTTGGTCGAAAAGGGAAAAGGGGGTAACCCAGTACACACATCTGTAAGGAACTGATCTCTTTGTTGAAAAGGGAAAGAAACTGGTTGGGTCGGGTAGTTTGTGCATGACTAGATTTGCTGCCCTCACATAGGGAAAAAGTTCAAAGAGAACAAATATGGGACCAACACAGATATGCTGCTTGGCTACATACTCTACATCACCCATATATACGTGTGGACACACATGGTGCTAGCATGTCCCATACAACTATTTTGCTGTTGTTAATCTAAGGGCCTGTTTGGTTCCAAATAAGTCACCAACTTATAAGTCAAAAAGTGAAAAAGTGACTTATTTTGCCAAACAGACCCGACTTATAAGTCACCCCAACTTATAAGTCATAAGTTGCTCCACCCCAACTTAAAACTTATAAGTCACCCCCTTTTACGTGTGTCCCACCACCTACATGATGTTGATTGGTGTGGGAAGGAGTGTCAGATGACTTATAAGTCAGGTGACAACCAAACATGCGTAACTTATAAGTCACTGTTTTTAAGTCACCTGACTTATAAGTCAGGTGACTTATTGGAACCAAATAGGCACTAAGAATGACGCCGGAAAATTGAAGCAATGCCACTATTAAAAGTAAATTACATTTTTAATGAATGTTGTTTCAAGAGAGTGTCTCTGTTAATATGAATCAATGCTACCATTTTAGAAATGCTACTATCCTACTTTGTTTTCCATCCAAGATAAGTTAGATGCTTCTTTCTGTCACCGTTTGTTTCATCCTCCTTTATCAGCAAGTAATTGTTTCCTTTTTTGCCTCTGTTAAAACAGGGGTATCGATTCAACTTGTTGCTATTGTGACATTTTACTTCGCTACTCGAAACACTTATGTTTTAAGAGTGTTTTGTGCAGTTCAACTTGAATGTCACACCGGTGACTTTGCTTAATTTTGGTGGAACTGCACAAAAGGAGATCAAGATTTGTTTCCATTGTTCCTGTCGAGTTGTTTCAAATCTTGGTCTCTACCACATGATATCTATTCAACTTGTTGCTATTGCAACATTTTGCTTCGCTACGCGAAAGACTTTGCTTGATTTCAGTGCAACTACACAATAAGAGACTGGATTTCCTATTCGTGTTAGCAGATTCGTATTTTATCCTGGTGTTCTCATGAAAGGTCAACAGGCCTTCATCCACATGATTGTGCAGTGTGCTTTGAGATATTGTGCTACTTGTATTGGTACTGTTTTAAATAAATGTTGAATTGAAGCTATTGTATTGCTGTCTTTTCCCATTAAGTAGTGAACAAAAATGGGACCAACCCAGACATGATGCTTGTTGCTTTGTTATAACAAACTCTGCATCACCCCCTTTATAAGTAGATGGAAGCACATATTGTTGTTGTGCCCACTCTCCCCTGGAACTGTTTATGCTTTTTGTTAATCTAATGCCGCTGGTAAAATTAAGCAATGCCACTCTCAGAATTAATTAACTACTGAATCTTAGTTCAAAACTGCAACACTTGTTAGGAATGGTACTATCCTGCTATGTAGTTCTTTCTACATGTTTAACCAAGGTATTGTTAAGATAATGTCTCTTTAAAAATGAATCAGTTGCATTGTTTTAGGAATGGTACTTTTCTGCTTTGTCATTCTTTATACATGTTGAACCAAGGCATTGTTAAGATAATGTCTCAGTCAGTATGAATGAATCACACTGATGGAGAATTGCTCCTCTCCTGCTTTGTTTCCCATTAAGACAAGTCATCAACCATTATTTCTCAGTAATTGTTTCCCTTATACATATTGTTGCTTATAGGGATATCAAAATTAAAGCTCGGTTTTATTCCGACTTCGATTTTAGTTGAACTGCACAAAAGGAGCCAATGTGTCCAAGGCAAACTGCTGCATTACTGGGTCCAGTTGGTCGTTCCACATTGCAGAAAGAAGCAGTCACTGGATGTGGTACATTACATAAGGAATGACAGAGAAGCTTTACATAGTATTATTAGACACCGGTGACATGACTAGTCTGCAGAGACCATTGGCAATTTAACAACACGTGGAGTGCCCTGGGCAAAAAGTGCCCAAACAAGTACAAGAAGCTAAGACAGGACACGATCATAGGCATTACATATTTTGAATGGGAAAAGCTTGTCAAAGTTTAATCATTGATGTTAGCAAGAAGACATTAGTTTAATATATTGGAATTGGAAAACCTTGTCAAAATTTGCTCATTGATGTTAGCAAGAAGACGTTAGTTTAATATATTGGAATTGGAAAACCTTGTCAAAATTTTCTCATTGATGTTAGCCAGAAGACATGCATTTGATATTTTTGAGAGGGACGCCCTTGCTGTGAGCAGTGTCGAGTGTTTTTTCCTATTCCTGTGTTCAGTTTAGAAATAAATAGTTACTCTACTGGGATATTCATGTGTTAAGAGTTTGTTCTGAATATTGTCTATGTAACGCCAGGCCTTGTGTTTGATTGCAAAGTTGAGCTTGGAATGTTGTGGCATGCGGCATCACGAGCTATTCGCCATGCCTCCTGAGAATAATGCTTCGTATTGTTTTGGCATGTCGATCTAATGCCAGTGATTTGCTTGTTAAGAAGATCATCCTCTTATGTTGTTTCCGTGCGTAAGAAGTTCATCGTCTGATGTTTCATTCATAGCCTATACGACATGTCGGGTAGGTTAGACGTGAAAACATATGATCTTCCGACCAACTCATGATATTAGGCCGTGATTGGATCATCATTTTCCAACCAAAACCGCTTGTAAAACTGACGCTTGTAAATTAAAGCAGATGGTCTCGGACGAAGGCGCTTGGTTGGTCGATGTTGACTAGTAAAATATCGGAAGTACTTCACACATGATAAGAACGCTGAACGACACTCGGACGATTGCTAATCCAGCCGTTAGCTGCAGTTTTAGCCTTGCCCATGGATGGCATGATACGCACGTCATGCATGTATCGTCTGGTAATGTCGTCCATATAGCAATGCTCGTAAAATATACACTGGTCTCTCAAATTACACGCGTAACCCGCCGGTTTTACTTACAGACCTCGGGCCTTCCAATGACGAGTAAATTACACTTGTATGTTAATACAGGTTTGAAATAAACCAGAGCTCCCAAGCGCGGCCTTACCGTTTCATGCCGTCTCAGTTTCTCAAAGGTTCTCATAGGTGTCCAATGATCCTGGCTTCCTGAATGAGCAGCGGGCGCTGTATCAGACCTCCATAGGGCCCGCGAGGCCCTCTCTGTTGTCCTTCAAGTTGTTGCGCTCGCTGTGGTGCCGAGCATTGTTAACATGGTCAACAAACATGACGATTCAGGAGATGACTTTATTTTGACTGGATGACACTAGGGACCCACTAGGGCCATAGCCGTACGTACGCAAGTGCCTCCTTATTATGTACAACTATATTTTTTTTGCTTTCTCCTGGTTTCCTGACATCACGGTCCCACACCATTGTCAACTTATGTAGTCAATATAAACGAGAGAATTGCACAAGATGCGGCCGACAGCTGGGACCAAGCAGCTCGAGCAGTATTTGTGTTTTTGAGGTGTGAGCACTGCAGAGTTTTTCTTGGCAATGATTTCATTGTTGTTCAGAGGAGAGCAGGGTATTAACTGGGCAGGCTGTGGCCCGTCTAGCCCAGGCCAGATATCCAGCCCAGATACTACTTTTTTCAAGATGAAAATGGCTAGCCCAGCTATACATCTTTTTGAGGAATACCCAGGCAAGGTCAACTTGTTATTCTCCGCCCCGCTGTGCTGCAAATCTTTCCTACGAGCGATGCATTAGGCTTAACAGGAAAATGGGCTTTAAAAATAATAAATGGGATGTAATTATAAAAACTAGGCAGTAACTATAAAAAAATGCACCAAACATGAAATTGGTTTATAAAATATTATTTATGGATTTTTAAAATCTTAAATTTTCATTGTTGCGCGCACAATGTTTCGTTGGATTTTTACATAATACAAATTTATATTTAATCTGAATAGAAATTTTGGGTAAAAATATTTCTGATCCCGTCAAAATGCGGGAAATTTTACTGAATTATGTCTTCAACGGTTGGTTGAAATTATTAATCATTGTCCTAGCTAGAAAATGGGTTGTACTTTTAACAAACTGTAAATGGGCTATTGTAAATTATATTAGAATTCAAAAATGGGCTGTACATTCTTACAAAACGCAATTGGGCTATAAGTTCTCTGCCACACACTTGTGGGCCTACTAAGTGACGCGTCCCCTAAAAAAATAAGTTGACGCGTATGCAAGGCTTTGTCAACTTATTATAGTCAACACACGGTTCTAGCAGCAGTGGCCGTTGGATGTCTATCCAACGGATGTCGTGCTTCTTCTTCAATCTCGGATATTCTTAGCTTCGGCCGTCCAAAAAATGATTCCTCGCCCTGACATCTGGGGCGCACCGTTTTGGAGGCTGACCTGTGGGCCTACTAAGTTGGAGCGTACAAAGGGCTTTGTCAACTTAGTCAATATAAACGATTCTAGCTTTAGTGATCCTATGATGTCCATCCAACGGCCGTAGTGCTTCTTCAAACTCTGGTCTTCTTGGTCCAGCCGCCCAAAGCAGCGCCGGTCGTGCCGCCTGCTCCTGCCTCCCGTGGCCGGCTGTGGTGCCGCGGAGGCCTCACCGCCCCCATACTACTCCCACCGCTGGCCAGGCCATCCCTCCACTCACCCACACCCCCTGTTATTCTGCGGCGACGGCAGCCTCACACCGCAGCTGAACCAGTGAACCCTCGTACCCCTCTCCGCGCGGGCTTCCACTGCTGCGTCTTCCCAGGCTCCGCGTCATCCCCTTCCTAGGCGTCGCCGTCGTCCACCGCCCTGGTGCTCTCGGCGCGGCATCGTCAACATGGTCAACGACCGACTTCCATCGGAAGAGTACTGTACGTGGAGAGGCTGACAGCTGGGTCCACGGCGGCCGCAAGGAAGTGCCTCCTTATTATGCGCAAAATAATTATTCCTCCACCTGACAGCAGGGACCCGCCGGACGGGCCACCTTATTTCGCAAAAAAAAAGTTTCCCCCTGACTACTGGTACCCACCGGACGGGCCACCGTATTTCGCGAAAAAACGTTCCCCCCGCTGTCAGCTCGGACCCACCGGAAGTGCCTCTTTATTATGCACAAAAAAATGAATACTCCCCCTGCTAGCTGGGACTCACCTTGGTCGGAAGCTGACTTGTGGGCCTACTAAGTTGACGGGGACAGAGGGCTTTGTCAACTTAGTCAATATAAACGATTCTAGCTCTAGTGACCGTACGATGTCCATCCCACGGCCGTAGAGCTTCTTCAACCTCTAGTCTTCTTGCTCCAGCCGCCCAAAGCAGCGCCGGTCGTGCCGCCTGCTCCTGCCTCCCATGGCCGGTTGTGCTGCCGCGGAGGCCACACCGCCTCCATACTACTCCCACCGCTGGCCAGGCCATCCCTCCACTCCACTCACCCACATCCCCTGTTATTCTGCGGCGACGGCAGCGCAGCCGAACCAGAGAACCCTCGTACTCCTCTCCGCGTGGGCATCCACTGCCGCGTCTTCCCCGGCTCCGCGTCGTCCCCTTCCTAGGCCTCACCGTCGTCCACCGGCGTGGTGCCCTCGGCGCGGCGTGGTCAATGTGGTCAACGACCGAATTCCATCGGAAGAACACTGTACGTGAAGAGGCTGACAGCTGGGTCCACGGCAGCCGCAAGGAAGTGCCTCCTTATTATGCGGCAAATAATTATTCCTCCACCTAACAGCAGGGACCCACCGGACGGGCCACCAGTATTTCGCGAAAAAAAACGTTTGCCTCTAACTGCTGGGACCCACCCGATGGGCCACCATATTTCACGAAAAAAATGTTCCCCCTGCTGTCAGCTCGGACCCACTGGAAGTGCCTCCCTATTACGCACAAAAAAATGAATACCCCCCTGCTAGCTGGGACCCACCTTGGTGGGAGGCTGACTTGTGGGCCTATTAAGTTGACGGGGTGGCTTTGTCAACTTAGTCAATATAAACGATTCTAGCTCCAGTGACCGTACGATGTCCATCCAACGGCCGTAGTGCTTCTTCAACCTCTGGTCTTCTTGCTCCAGCCGCCCAAAGCAGCGCCGGTCGTGCCGCATGCTCCTACTTCCCGTGGCCGGATGTGCTGCCGCAGAGGCCTCACCGCCCCCTACTATTCCCACCGCTGGCCAGGCCCTGCGGCGACGGCAGCCTCACACCGCAGCCGAACCAGTGAACCCTCGTACTCCTCTCCGCGCGGGCTTCCACTGTCGCGTCTTCCCCGGCTCCCCGTCATCCCCTTCCTAGGCCTCACCGTCGTCCACCGCCCTGGTGCTCTCGTCGCGGCGTGGTCAACATGGTCAAGGAACGTCTTCCATCGGACGTGGACTGTATGTGGAGAGGCTGACAGCTGGGTCCATGGCCGCAGCAAGGAAGAGCCTCCTTATTACACGGAAAATAATAATTCCTCCACCTGACAGCGGGGACCCACCGGACGGGCCACAGTATTTTGCGAAAAAAATGTCCCCCCCCTGATTGCTGGGACCCACCAGCTGCACCTTCACATGCAAGGAAGTGCGTCCGGGCAAAAAAAATGATTGGCCCCCCTGACTGCTGGGACCCACCAGCTACATCTTCGCACGCAAGGAAGTGTGTTCGGGCAAAAAAACGATTCACCCCCCTGACTACTGGGACCCACCAGCTACATCTTCGCACGCAAGGAAGTGCGTCCGGGCAATAAAACGATTTGCCCCCCTGACTGTTGGGACCCACCAGCTACATCTTCGCAAGCAAGGAAGTGCCTGACAGTCGAGACCCACCTGGTCGAAGCGTACGTACCGTTTTCATTCTGGTTGCGAACGTGTACGTACATATATACTGGTGGATGTAGAGGCGCGCACGTGTCATAGTAGAGGCGCGCACGTAGCATGTACACGTACGTACAACGGCGAGGGGGCAAGAAAGAAAATACAGCCACGTACGTACATACGGGCAGGGTCTCTAACGCCTATCGCGCATACGTACATGGCTGGGTCGGGAACGGAGAAACATCGTCGTCATCGTGTTGATGGGGAGCCAACCGGCTAGGTCGGAACGGAAAGCGTGGTCGTGTTCATCGGTAGGGCTTGGACGGAACAGGCGATGGAAACGAGGCCTGGCGTACCGCACAACGGAGGAAACGACCTTGTGTTCGACCGGCCACATTCGAAACGGGGTCCTGTTGATCGGGAGGGGCCTGGCGTACCACAAAACAGAGGAAACGGACCTCCTATGGTCGAAACGGGGGTCCTGTTGATCGGGAGGGGTGTGGCGTACCGCAAAACGGACGAAACGGACTTGTGTTGGAGCGCTACGGTCTAAACGGGGGTCCTGTTCATCATGAGGGGTGTGGCGTACCGCAAAACGGACGA
>NC_041381.1:433146952-433198426 GCF_002162155.2 Triticum dicoccoides
ACTCCACGGGATACTATTCATCTCCACCGTCGACCTCCTCCAGCCTCCACAGGCTACCGTCGACCTCCTCCAGGCTCCTCGGGCTCCTGTTCATCCAGCCACCACCGCGTGCTACTCCACCGGCTACTGTTCAACCACCCCTCCACCGTCTACTGTTCATCCAGCCCTCCATCGTCTACTGTTCTTCTAGCCCTCCACACCACGAGGTCCTGTTCAACCACCCCTCCACGGGCACCCCTCCACCGTCTACTGTTCATCCAGCCCTCCACACCACGGGTTCCTGTTCATCCAGAGGCAACGCCACCGCTCACCATTCATCCACCCCCCCTCCCCCGCAACGCTCACTGTTCATCCCAGAGGCAGCATCGATCGGCTTTAGTTAGCAGCAGTAGCGAAGGAATCGCTCCACCGGGTTCAGTTAACAGCCATCGATCGATCGCTCGGGTTCAGTAACGCGTAGCCTGCAGTGCAATCTCTCGGGTTCAGTTAGAGCCCAACGCCTCGCTCGGGTTCAGTTAGAGCCAACGCCTCGCAGACACGCGCGTATGTATGAGAGAAACGTGCATCGCTCCGCCCCGACCTCCCACTATAACCGGCAACTCCCCGAAATTTTCCTCCCCCTCGCTTCTACCAGGTTTTTTCCGTCATGGACGGCCCAAAGAATGTCATGCAGTTGCGTCTCCAGCCCGCCCAGGATGAAAAGCCCATTTTCTGTCATGATTTTTTGTCATAGAAGTAGGAGCCCACCACATCTATGATGATACCGGGTTTTGTCACAATTATCATCATAGAAGTGTCATATGTATGACAGAAAAAAAATTCATTCGGCCCAAAATGTCACGGATGTGTCTTTTTTTTGTAGTGCAATCCTGAGGTCTCAAGAGAAATTATTATTCAAAAAATTTATGTTCGGCTTTCTCTCAATAATCGCTCCATGCTCGATACTTCTTGTACTGGTTCTTTTATGATGAAGACTATTGAATTCAGATGGGATTTATTGGAAAGAATTAAACGCAACTCTGAAGATTTGGAACTCGACGAAGGTAAGGAGTCAGGTATAACACCTAAGTTTGATTGTGTTAAATCTTTTATGGATACCGATGCTTTTCGTGAATTTAGCACTAAATATGGACTTGACTCTAAGATAGTAGCTTCTTTCTATGAATCATTTGCTACTCATGTTGATCTCCCTAAGGAGAAGTAGTTTAAATATCATCCTCCCATTGAAGTAAAAGTAGTAGAACCTCTTAAAGTTGAAGAAAAGACTATTACTTATAATGTTGATCCTATTGTTCCTACTAGTTATATTGAGAAACCACCTTTCCATGTTAGAATAAAGGATCATGCTAAAGCTTCAACTGTGGTTCATAAGAGTAATACTAGAACACCAACACCCCCTAAGCAAATTAAAGTTGAACCTAGTATTGCTATGGTTAAAGATCTCTTGGTCGATAATATTGATGGGCATGTTATTTATTTCTGTGATGAAGCTGCTAGAATAGCTAGACCCGATACTAAAAATAAACATAGACCTGTTGTTGGCATGCCTGTTGTTTATGTTACCATAGGAGATCATTGTTATCATGGCTTATGTGATATGGGTTCTAGTGCGAGTGCAATACCTCATTCCTTATATGAAGAAATTATGCATGATATCAAACCTGCTGAAAATAGAAGGTATTGATGTTACTAGTAAGCTTGCTAGAGATACTATTTCACCAATTGGGGTTGTTAGAGATGTTGAAGTCTTGTGTGGGAAAATTAAATATCCTACTGGTTTTCTTGTTCTTTGTTCCCCACAAGAAGATTTTTGTCACATTATATTTGGTAGACCCTTCTTGAATACTGTTAATTCTAGTATAGACTACAAAAATGATATTGTTACTATTGGCTTAGGGGATATGTCTCATGATTTTAATTTCTCTAAATTTCATAGACAACCCCATGATAAAGAATTGCCTAGTAAAGATGAAATTATTGGTCTTGCTTCTATTGTCGTGCCTCCTAATGATACTTTAGAACAATATTTGCTAGACCATGAAAATTATATGTTTATGAATCAAAGAAGGGAAATATATGATGTATTCTTTAACAGGGACCTATTTTCAAACACAACTTGCGTGTTGAAATCCTAGGGGATCCTCCTCCACCCAAGGGCAACTACGTGATACTCTTAAATATGCTTATCTTGATGAAAGAAGATATATCCTATTACTATTAGTGCTAACCTTTCAGAGCATGAAGAAGAGAAATTATTGAAAACTCTGAAGACGCACCGTGCTGCTATTGGATATACTCATGATGATCTTAAGGGTTTTAGTCCCACTCTATGCCAACACAAAATGAAACTAGAGAAAGATGTTAAACCAGTTGTTGATCACCAACGACGGTTAAATCCTAAGATAAAGGAAGTGGTAAGAAATGA
Organism: Triticum dicoccoides; assembly: GCF_002162155.2. Classification (NCBI taxonomy): domain Eukaryota; kingdom Viridiplantae; phylum Streptophyta; class Magnoliopsida; order Poales; family Poaceae; genus Triticum; species Triticum dicoccoides. The sequence goes on from NC_041381.1 coordinate 433,149,378, forward strand.
AATACTAAAGATTTTGGAGGCAGGTATAATTTATCCAGTTGCTGATAGTCAGTGGGTAAGTCCTGTCCACTTTGTCCCTAAGAAGGGAGGTATTATTGTTGTTCCTAATGATAAGGATGAATTGATCCCACAAAGAATAGTTACAAGTTATAAAATGGTAATTGATTTCCACAAATTAAATAAAGCTACTATAAAAGATCATTACCCTCTACCTTTTATTGATAAAATGCTAGAAAGACAATCCAAACATACACATTTTTGCTTTCTAGATGGTTATTCTGGTTTCTCTCAAATACTTGTGTCAAAAGAGGATAAGGACAAGACCATTTTTTACTTGCCCTTTAGGTACCTTTGCTTATACATGTATGCCTCTTGATTTATGTAATGCACCCGCTACCTTTCAAAGATGTATGACTGCTATATTCTCTGACTTTTGTGAAAAGATTGTTGAGGTTTTCATGGATGATTTCTCCGTGTATGGAACTTCTTTTGATGATTGCTTAAGGAACCTTGATCGAGTCTTGCAGAGATGTGAAGAAACTAATCTTGTCTTGAATTGGGAGAAGTGACACTTTATGGTTAATGAAGGTATTGTCTTGGGGCATAAAATTTCTGAAAGAGGTATTGAAGTTGATAAAGCTAAAGTTGATGCTATTGAAAAGATGTCATGTCCTAAGGACATCAAAGGTATAAGAAGTTTCCTTGGTCATGCCGGTTTTTATAGGAGGTTCATTAAAGACTTCTCAAAAAATTCTAGGCCTCTGACTAATCTCTTAAAAAAGATGTTCCTTTTGTGTTTGATGATGATTGTGTAGAAGCATTTGAAATACTTAAGAAAGCCTTGATTTCTGCACCTATTGTTCAGCCACCTGATTGGAATTTACCCTTTGAAATTATGTGTGATGCTAGTGATTATGATGTAGGTGTTGTTCTAGGGCAAAGAGTTGATAAGAAATTAAATGTTATCAGTATGCTAGTAAAACTCTAGACAGTGCCTAGAGAAATTATGTTACTACTGAAAAAGAATTTTTAGCAATTGTATTTGCTTGTGATAAGTTGAGACCTTATATTGTTGATTCCAAAGTAACTGTTCACACTGATCATGTTGCTATTAAATACCTTATGGAAAATAAAGATGCTAAACCTAGACTTATTAGATGGGTTCTCTTACTACAAGAATTTGATTTGCATATTATTGATAGAAAGGGAGCCGAGAACCCCATTGCAGACAGCTTGTCTAGGTTAGAGAATTTTCTTGATGACCCACTACCTATTGATGATAGCTTTCCTGATGAACAATTAGCTATCATAAATGCTTCTCGTACTGCTCTATGGTATGCTGATTATGCTAATTACGTTGTTGCCAAATTTATACCACCTAGTTTCACATACCAGCAAAAGAAAAAGTTTTTCTATGATTTAAGACATTACTTCTGGGATGACCCACACCTTTATAAAGAAGGAGTAGATGGTGTTATTAGACGTTGTGTACGTGAGCATGAACGGGAACAGATCCTACGCAAGTGTCACTCCGAGGCATATGGAGGACACCACGCGGGAGATAGAACTGCACATAAGGTATTGCAATCCGGTTTTTATTGGCCTACTCTCTTCAAAGATGCTCGTAAGTTTGTCTTGTCTTGTGATGAATGTCAAAGAATTGGCAATATTAGTAGACGTCAAGAAATGCCTATGAACTGTTCACTTGTTATTGAACCATTTGATGTTTGGGATTTGATTATATGGGACCTTTTCCTTCCTCTAGTGGGTATACACATATTTTAGTTGCTATTGATTACGTTACTAAGTGGGTAGAAGCTATTCCAACTAGTAGTGTTGATCATAACACTTCTATTAAGATGCTTAAAGAAGTTATTTTCCTAGTTTTGGAGTCCCTAGATACTTAATGACTGATGGTGGTTCACATTTTATTCATGGTGCTTTTCGGCTTGCTAAGTATGATGTTAATCATAGAATTGCATCTCCATACCATCCACAATCTAGTGGTCAGGTAGAATTGAGTAATAGAGAGATTAAATTAATTTTGCAAAATACTGTTAATAAGTCTAGAAAGAATTGGTCCAAGAAACTTGATGATGCATTATGGGCCTATAGAACTGCATATAAAATCCTATGGGTATGTCTCCATATAAAATGGTTATGGAAAAGCATGTCACTTACCTCTCGAAGTAGAACACAAGGCATATTGGGCAATTAAAGAGATCAATTATGATTTCAAGCCGGTGAGAAGAGGCTATTTGACATTACCTCACTTGATGAATGGAGAACCCAAGCCTATGAGAACGCCAAACTGTTTAAAGAAAAAGTTAAAAGATGGCATGACAAAAGGATACAAAAGCGTGAGTTTAATGTAGGTGATTATGTTTTGCTATACAACTCTCGTTTAAGATTTTTTGCAGGAAAACTTATCTCGAAATGGGAAGGTCCTTACATTATCGAGGAGGTCTATCGTTCCAGTGCCATAAAAATCAACAATGCTGAAGGCACAAATCCGAAGGTGGTGAACGGTCAAAGAATCAAACATTATATCTCAGGTAATCCCATAAATGTTGAAACCAATGTTATTGACACCGTAACCCCGAAGGAGTACATAAGGGACACTTTCCATAATGTTTCAGACTCCGAAAAGGAATAGGTATGTGGTACAGTAAGTAAACCGACTCCAAAACAGTTCTAATAGCAATTTTTCTCCGTTTTGGAATATTTAAAAAATTAGGAAAATAAGAAGTAGTCCGAAGGAGACACGAGGCATCCACGAGGGTGGAGGGCGCACCCTACCACCTGGGCGCGCCCCCTGCCTCGTGGACACCTCGTGTGCCTTCCGGACTCCGTTTTCTTGCACGATACTTTTTTTGGTTAGTAAAATTCATTATATAATCTCCCGAAGGTTTTGACCACCATACCACGACGAAATCCTCTGTTTTTGTTTTGAGCTACTTTGTGTCAGAGTTTCTCAAGGTCAGGCATCATGTCATCCCCCTCCTCCAACAATGTGGGTGATGATGCTTGGCTACTGAAGATAGAGACGAAGCGAGAAGAAATCAGGGAAATCAAGGAAGGTGACAAGATCAAGGAAGCAGGGGAGGAGCAAGTCCCGATAGTAGGAGAAGAAGGCTTCTTTCAACCTTACTAAAATCATCTCACCCCTGGTGAAATTGAAGCTTTCAAGATGACTGAGCTAGCTCGCATACAAAACAAGTAACCCACACGCGAAAATATTTTGTTGCAAGAGCATATCTTCGCACTCAAGGGCATTATCCGCAAGTTGGAGGATCTCCTATGCTCAATGTGCGACACCCCGTCATCAACAACTCCATCATCACCATCTCCGAAGAAAGAGACGTAAACACATGGGTATGGGCACTCCCCTTGGCAACTGCCAAGCTTGGGGGAGGTGCCCCTGTATCGTATCACCATCACACTTCTATCTTTACCGTTTTTCTTAGTTCGATCCTTTTGGTTATATCTTGATCTAGTAGAATAAACTTTAGTATGATCTAGATTTGAGTTTTTTTGTTGATCCCTATCTATGTAATCGAGTCCGTGAGCTATATATAATAAATATTAGTTTTGAGTTGAGGGCTTTCTATCTTGTTATGACCTTGAGGGAATAAAAGAAAGAATAAAAATAAAAATACAAAAAGGGATCATATTGACCTTATGGAGAGTAATGACTTCACATATAAAGAGTATGATGACTAAAAGTAGTTGAGAGTTAACAAACATAGTTTTGGTCATCGTTGCAATTAATAGGAAGTAATAAAGAAAGAGAGGTTTTTACATATAAATATACTATCTTGGACATCTTTTATGATTGTGAGCACTCATTAAAATATGACATGCTAAAAAGATGATGTTGGACAAGGAAGACAATGTAATGGGTTATGTCTTCTTATATCTGAAATAAATTATATTGTCATGGATAATCCAACATGTTGATCTTGCCTTTCCCCCTCATGCTAGCCAAATTCTTTGCACCAAGTAGAGATACTACTTGTGCTTCCAAACATCCCTAAACCTAGTTTTTCCATGAGAGTCCACCATACCTACCTATGGATTGAGTAAGATCCTTCAAGTAAGTTTTCATCGGTGCAAGCAATAAAAATTTCTCTCTAAATATGTATGACTTATTAGTGTGAAGAAAATAAACTTTATACGAGCTTGTGATATGGAAGAAATAAAAGCAACGGATTGCATAATAAAGGTCCCTATTACAAGTGGCAATATAAAGTGACATCCTTTTGCATTAAGATTTTGTGCATCCAGCCATAAAAGCGCATGACAACCTCTGCTTCTCTCTGTGAAGGGCCTATCTTTTATTTTTATCTTCTGCCTTATACAAGAGTCATGGTGATCTTCACCTTTCCTTTTTACACTTTATCCTTTGGAAAAGCACTATGTGTTGGAAAGATCCTGATATATATATCCAATTGGATGTAGGGTTTCATAAAGTATTATTGTTGACATTACCCTTGAGGTAAAAGGTTGGGAGGCGAAAGTATAAGCCCCTATCTTCCTCTGTGTCCAATTGAAAATTCATACCCATAAATATCGCGTGAGTGTTAGAAATTGTGAAAGATTAAATGATAGTTGAGTATGTGGACTTGCTAAAAAGCTCTTATATTGACTCTTTCCGATGTTATGATAAATTTCAATTGCTTCAATGACTGAGATTATAGTTTGCTAGTTTTCAATGAAGTTTTTGATTCATACTTTACATTGTGAATAGATTGTCACTTTAGCATAAGAAATCATATGACAATATATATGTTGTTGTTCTAACAATGATCATGATGCCCTCATGTCCGTATTTTATTTTATCGACACCTCTATCTCTAAACATGTGGACATATTTTTTGATATCAGCTTCTGCTTGGGAGAGTTGATTGTCCATTTTGCATCATGCTTTTATATCATTATTTATTGCATTATGGGATGTTACTACACATTATGTCACAGTACTTATGCCTTTTCTCTTATTTTACAAGGATTACATGAAGAGGGAGAATGCCGACACCTGGAATTCTGGGCTGGAAAAGGAGCAAATATTACAGACCTATTCTGCACAACTCCAAAAGTCCTGAAACTCCATGAAAGTCAGTTTTGGAATATATTAAAAATATTGGGAGAAGAAAGCACTAGAGGGGGCCACCCACCGTCCACGAGGATTGAGGGTGCATCCTACCCCCTAGGTGCGCCCCCTTGCCTCGTGGGCCACCTGGCAGGCCTCCGATGCCCATCTTATACAATCTGGTATCTTTTGCCCGAGAAAAAATCATAAGGAAGCTTTCGGGAGAAGCACCGCCGTCTCGAGGCGGAACCTTGGCGGAACCAATCTAGGGCTCCGGTGGAGCTGTTCTGCCGGGGAAACATCCCTCTGGGAGGGGGAAATCGTCACCATCGTCATCACCATCGATCCTCTCATCAAGAGGGGTTCAATATCCATCAACATCTTCACCAGCACCATCTCCTCTCAAACCCTAGTTCATCTCTTGTATCCGATCTTTGTCTCAAACCTCAGATTGGTACATGTGGGTTGCTAGTAGTGTTGATTACTCCTTGTAGTTGACGCTAGTTGGTTTATTTGGTGGAAGATCATATGTTCAGATCCTTTATGCATATTAATACCCCTCTGATTATGAACATGAATATGATTTGTGAGTAGTTACGTTTGTTCCTTAAGACATGGGAGAAGTCTTGTTATAAGTAGTCATGTGAATTTGGTATTCATTTGACATTTTGATGAGATGTATGTTGTCTCTCCTCTAGTGGTGTTATGTGAACATTGACTACATGACACTTCACCATGTTTTGGGCCTAGGGGAAGGCATTGGGAAGTAATAACTAGATGATGGGTTGCTAGAGTGACAGAAGCTTAAACCCTTGTTTATGCGTTGCTTCATAAGGGGCCGATTTGGATCCATATGTTTCATGCTATGGTTAGGTTTATCTTAATTCTTCTTTCGTAGTTGCGGATGCTTGCGAGAGGGGTTAATAATAGGTGCGATGCTTGTCCAAGGAAGGGCAGTACCCAAGCACCGGTCCACCCAGATATCAAATTATCAAAGTAACAAATGCGAATCATTTGAGCATGATGAAAACTAGCTTGACGATAATTCCCATGTGTCCTCGGGAGCGCTTTGCTTTATATAAGAGTTTGTCCAGGCTTGTCCTTTCCTACAAAAAGTATTGGGCCATCTTGCTGCGCTGTCAGGACCCCGACTCAATGCCACATCGATCTAGCATGTAACACCTCATATCACTTTGCGGCCTCACGCACGGTATTCCCACGGGTGTCGCCTTACCTTTGCCCGGGACCGTTTGCGTCTTTTGGCACACGTATATGATAGTGTCGCTAGCATCCATATGGTAAGGAGCTCGGGCTGACATGGCTAGTCGTAAACCCGAAGTGGCACAGACTTACAGGGACAGGCATCCATGACCCAGCATCGAACGTGTCGGTCAACAGCGAGTGAATCCAGGCTGTAGCACTGGGCTAGCAGGACTCCGGTGAACCGGGCTGTAGCGGGCTAACAGGACTCCGGTATTCATCGCGTGACATTTCCCCGAAGGGACAGACACAGGAACGAAGAAGGACACATGCCGGCCAGCCTAAGTGTTCCGGAGCAGTAGCAAGCTACCATGGCTCGGTGGAAACACTAGGAGACATTTCCCGGTAAGAGAGGCTACTAAAGATAAACAACTAGATGGTCAGATCCCACACATACCAAGCATTTCAATAACATACACACAATATGCTCGATATGTGCAAACACAACATGGCATCACAACATGACTCTACGACTCAAGTATTTAATCAATAGGCTCCGAGGAGCGAGATATTACAAACATGGGTCTCATGACCCAACACTCAGAGCATACAAGTCAAAGCACAACCGGAAGCTATCATGTCTGGGTACAGACATCTATAAATGAAAAAGGCTGAGAAGCCTGACTATCTACCAGATCCTGCCGAGGGCACAAGATCGTAGCTGAGGTAACAAGCTAAACGTCGAAGTCCACGCGGAACTACTAGCGAGACCGAAGTCTCTCTGCAAAAACATAAAATAAGCAAACGTGAGTACAAATGTACCCAGCAAGACTTACATCAGAACTATCTACATATGCATTATTATCAACAAAGGGGATGGTGGGGTTTAACTGCAGCAAGCCAGCTTTGACTCGGTGGCTATCCTGAACTACGACTGCAAGTAACTCTTTTGAGGTGGCGCACACGAGTCCACATATTCACCATATCAATACACCACTATGGAACCGCTCCCGTCTCCCTACGAGAACGCCATCCATAGCACTCACGCTTATCTTGCGTATTTTAGAGTATCCACTTTCACTTGTCTATGAACTGATATAAGCAACCCAGAAGTCCTTTACCACGGACACGGCTATTCGAATAGATGATGTTAACCCTGCAGGGGTGTACTTCTTCACACACGCTCTCACCACTTACCGCCGTTTACACGACATGTACTCGGCAACCTTCAAGCGGAAGCCCAACGTGGGTGTCGGCCACGGCCTGCCTAAACACTCAAGTCTCTAGTCTAGGTTTATTGCCTATTCGGGTTCCATCCATGAGGAGATCCGACCGGAGTTTCGCTCATAGCCCCAAACGATGTGAACAGGGTTCCGTGACACCAAACGGGCGCCCGGTACACCGTGCCACGTGCCTACCGCATCACAGCCCACCCCTACGGTCAGCGCTGCGCATGGCCTCCAGCATACTACAAACACCAGAAACTACTTGCAACTCCTGGACAGAGGACAAGGGTGATCAAGAAGCCGAGAGGGTCCATTGGTTTCGGGCCCAATGCGTGGTAGTAGCTGAATCATGGATCACAAACACAGAACTCAGTTCCTGAGGACGGCTGCAATGAGACAACCCACCATGTACTCCTACATGGCCTCTCACCGCTACCTTTACCAAATCGTGTTCACACACTTAGCTCACACACAGTAGGACATGTTCACACGTCTCTGATTTATTCCCGATGAATCAGACCTGACTCAACTCTAAGAAGCAGCAGGCATGACAAACAAGCATGAATGAGTAGGCACAATAGGGCTCAAACAACTCCTACTCGTGCTAGTGGGTTTCATCTATTTACTGTGGCAATGACAGGTCATGCAAAGGATAAAGGGGTTCAGCTACCGCAGCAAGTAACAGTTGAATCGTTGTTGTCCTAATGCAGTAAAAGAGAGCAGGAGCGAGAGAGTGGGATTCTATCGGAATGAACAAGGAGGTTTTGCTTGCCTGGCACTTCTGAAGATAACATTGAGTCTTCATCAGTGTCAACGATCACATCATCGGTATCACGTCTATCGAGAGGGGACAAATACCGGCAACACAGAAGGGAACACAATCAATGCAATGCACAATATGATGCATGATCATGACATGGCAAAATGAATGTGTTTTGGGCTAATGCAACTAGCAACAGATTAAATGAAGTTGGTTTGAATACAAGATTCAAATTCAAACTCCATATGTGATTATTCAAATGCCATTTAATTGATTTGTGCTAAACAGCATCTATAAGTTGTTCTAACATGCATGAAAATGGTACAGATGGATTCCTTAAATTTTTCTGATAATTTTTCATATATAAATTATTTAATTTGGAGTTACGGTTGAATTTCTATGATTTTTAGAAGTTTTAGGAATTTTCTGGAATTTCCTGAATAATATAAATCCAGAAATGAATTATGGCGTCAGCACCACGTCACGGTGACGTCAGCAAGGTCAACTGGGCTGGCTCGGGTCAAACCTGACGTGTGGGGGCCACACGTCAGTGACAGAGGACCTAATCCCGGTCAAACCCAGCGCTGACTGGGGTTTGACCAGGGGTGGGGCCCACAGTCAGTGGCCTAGGGGGTTGGTTAGTGCGTCATTAGTGGCTAATGACAGCGCCACGTCACTGGCCACCGGAGTTCGGCCGGCGGCGACCCGAAACGCGGCGAAAGTTCACCGGGGTTGCGCTACGGGCGGCGGCTGGACGCGCGAAGGCCACCAGAAGGTAGCCCGTACACGGCCGCACCTAGCTGGCTGCACGAGGGGCCGCGGGGTGGACTGAGACGACGGCAGCGAGCACTTCCGCGGTGGCCGGAGTTCGGGCGCGAACGGTGGCGAAGCTACGGCGCACTAGAGGAGTAAACGAGGAGGGCTACGTGCTCCTGGGGGTTCACCGAGCACGGTGACATGCTCAGGCGCGGGCTGCGGTGGCCCTGGCCACGGCGGCGCCAAGGCCGGCGGCGATGGGGTTTCAGTCTTGGTGGATAACCTAGCTACGGCGTGCGAACGACGAAACAGAGAGGGGGAAACGGACGGAGAGCTCACGTAGACCCTGTAGAGGTGGACGGCGAGCTTGAGGGAGGCCGGACGGGGACGAATTTGACGGCGGCGATCCGCGGTGGCCGAGGAGGGGAACGGCGTAGCTGGCCCCATCCAGGGCTTCCGGCGCCTTCCGTCTTGGTGAGGAGGAAGAGGGAGGACCGGCGGAGCTTTGGGAGGCGTCGGGGAGGCGATGCGGTGGTTGTGGCCGCGGCGAACGGCGTCGGTGGCGACGGGTCCATTCGGGCGAGTGAGGGAGAGAGGAAGCAGAGGAGGGGGGAGAGTTCGGGAGAGTGAGGGAGTTCCAGGGGGGTGGCGTGGCACGCATGGAGGCGTCCGGGGTGTTGAGGTGGAGCGGCAAGCAGGAGGTGGCCGGGGCGTGCGCCGGCGTGCGTCGGCCATGCGCCTGTGCCTACTGGCGCGAGGAGGAAGGCGACAGGGGGGAAGTGGAGATGGGCTGGGCCGTGCTGCTGGGCCAGGTGGGCTACCAGGAGAGCGCCAGGTAGTCCTTCTCTCTCTTTCTATTTCTGTTTTTATTTATCTATTTTGTTCTGTGTTGTTTTAGTTTAGTAAAATACTAAACCATTTTATAAAATCCTGAAAATAGTTATGTGGCTAGAGTTAAAATATACCAAACCACATAAAATGTTCCAGTAATTTTTTTGGACATATATTATTTATATATCAAATATATATCTAATGCAAATAGCTATTTATTTAATTCAAAGGCCCAAAATAATTAACTCTGAGATACCAAAAATATTGTTTTGAGTTTTACCTCTTTGCAATATTTTCAGAGACTAAGAGGAACATTTTCTTGGACTTCTTTGAGGAGATTTTAATATTGATCATTTTTAGAAGGTTTCTGAGGCTTTTGAAAATTCCTCAATTCAAATTTCATTTGAATTAAAACATCAAGCTCACATGAGGTCTAGCCTAGTGCATAACAGGACCAGGGATGTGACATGCACCTTGTTACTTGTTACCCGTTACGAACTATCTTATCACAAAACTATCTGTCACCGATAATTTTAGTGCTTGCAGAGAATAACTTACTGAAAACCGCTTGTCATTTCCTTGTGCTCCTCGTTGGGTTCGACACTCTTACTTACCGAAAGGACTATGCAAGATCCCCTATACTTGTGGGTCATCATCGTGTGTCATGCGTCCCACCTGGCCTGCTGGAGGTAAGGGCCCGTGTTGTTTCCCCCCTAATAGGCGGAAGCATGCGCACTGCTGGTCTGGGTTCTACTGTCTGGGCCATGGAACCCAGGGTATCTAGACTCCTCTGCGTTCGGCCTAGATCACAGCGCATGGCATAGACCCAATAAGGGGCCCATAATGGGCGCCACAAACAAGAACCCTCACGAGGCCCTTTCCTCGTACGGCCTCCTCTTAAGGAAGTAGGTGAACAAGCCTAGCACAGTAGTCACCAAGAGCCTCGTGAGGCTCTCTCGCGAGGTTGCCTCCCGAGGCACCTCCCTGAGTCAAGCAAGGCAAGGGCTGACCAACTCGGTCACACGACTCAGTGCCCACCACGTGGGTGATGCGCATAGCAGTGAACAACGACAGATGCTCTGCCAACTGGTGCGGATGAAGAGGATTTCCCCTTTTCTGCTAAGGGATCAAGGCAGTGGTCCAATTCCCGAAGCAACTCCCAATGGTTGCCCGATCGGTGAAAGAAGACCAAGACGATGGGCGCGCAGGGCAGAGGTCGTTCACGAGCCCACCTGCACGTCATGGATGGCGGCTTCGTAGGCGAGACCAACTTTAGTCAGGATAGACTACGCCCCTGCCCCTTCAAACTTGTCGTTGTGGCAACCCTTCCCGCCATTCTTTTTGGTGGAAGAGGACCAAAGGCAATATAAAAAGAGGGCAGGATGCCGCTGTAGAAAGGATCGACCCATCGACAACTAGAGCCCCAACACTTGTATTCTCTCTCTCTCTCTCTCTCTCTCTCTCTCTCTCTCGCAATCCCAACCAAGCAGGAGTAGGGTGATACGTCTCCAATGTATATATAATTTTTGATTGTCCCATGCTATTATATTATTAATCTTGGATGTTTTATATACATTTAGAAGCAACTTTATATATTTTTGGGACTAATCTATTAATTTAGTGCCCAATGCTAGTTGTTGTTTTTGCTTGTTTTTGACTTTGCAGAAAATCAATACCAAACAAAGTCCAAATGCCATGAAACTTTTTGGAGATTCTTTTTGGACATAACGGACACTAGAAGCTTTGAGGGAAGACCAGACGAGGGAGCATGGGACCATAATCCACTAGGGCGTGGCTTGATGGGTTGTGGGGCTCACGTGGGTCCGTTTGACTTCCGCCTCTATAAATACCCATAAATCAGTAAACCAACAGGGGAGTCCACGAAATACTTTTTTCGCTGCTACAAGCCTCTATTCTCGAGAGATTGCATCTTGGGACCTTTCTGGTTGTCTGCCGAAGGGGGAATCAATCACGGAGGAGTTCTTCATCAACCTTTCTGCCCCTCCGATGATGCGTTAGTAGTTTACCATAGACCTACAGGTCCATAGTTATTAGCTAGATGGATTCTTCTCTCTCGATGTTTCTCGATACAATGTTCTCCTTATTGTTCTTGGAGATCTATTTGATGTAATGACTTTTTATGGTGTGTTTGTTGAGATCTGATGAATTTTGAGTTGATGATCAGATCTATCCATGAATATTATTTGGGTTTTCTCTGAACTCTTTTATGCATGATTAATATAGCCTCGTATTTCTTCTTCAATTTATTAGTTTGGTTTGGACAACTAGATTGATGTATCTTGCCATGGGAAGAGGTGCTTTGTAATGGGTTCGATCTTGAGGTGCTCAATCCTAGTTACAGAAAGGGACATGACACGTATGTATTGTTTCTATTAAGGGTAAAAATATGGGGTTTATTCATACGTGAGTTTATCTTGTCTACATCATGTCATCTTGCCTAATGCATTACTCCATTTTTCCATGAACTTAATACACTAGATGCATGCTGGATAGGGGTCGATGTGTGCAGTAATAATAGTAGATGCAAAATCGTTTTGGTCTACTAATCTTGTAAGTGATGCCTATATATTTGACCATTTCCTTGGATATCATCATAATTATTTGTTTTTCTATCAATTTCTCAACAGTAATTTATCTACCCACCGCATGCTATTTTCTCGAGAGAAGCGTCTGAAACTATGGCCCTAGGGTCTATATTTTATCATATAAAAATTCTAAAAATATTTTTCTACAATTTTCTTTTATTTATTTTAATTTTTAATTTTTGTCAGATCTATCTATCAAATACTATACAATTTAATGTTGCTCATAACCGTTGAGAGATTGACAACCCCTCTACACGTTGGGTTGCAAGTATTTGTTGTTTGTGTGCAGGAGGTATTTACATAGTGTTGCTTGGTTCTCCTACTGGATGGATAACCTTGGTTTCATAACTGGGGGAAATAATTATCTCTATTGTACTGCATCATCCCCTCCTCTTTGGGGAAATCCCAACATTGCACACAAGTAGCATAGGGTTTTACAACACGAGGTGGCCTGAACCTAGGTGACGGTTGTGCCACCAGTTCATCCTTACTAACTTGTGCTCGCCGCAGCCTCGCCATTTTAGCTGTTGGTTAGGATGAAGCAGTAGAAGGATCTCACCCTAGAGTTCGAACCTTTGGGTCCTCAGAGCCCCGATTTTGACAGTAGCGAACATGTAGTGGGGGCTGTTGATAAACCTGGCGAAATGCTCGCAAGACCTTGTGGACAGGCAGTAGTGGTAGATGAGGACGTGATTGCGCACGTAGATCCGGGTGACGGCAACCTTGTGACGAGACCTGGCACAAGCGTGGGTGTACTCGAGGTCAAACCCGACCACCTTGTACTTCTCCTCAGCAGGCAACAACTCCATGGTGTGGATGGCGTTCTCCACCAGAGAGAATTGTTGGTGTACACCACCGAGAGATCTGTGAACCTTCTGTGAGAGTCCACTACGGCATGCATGCTGAAATGCCGCTCGTCGGCGATAGCCACTTGATGACCCACAAGTATAGGGGATGAATTGTAGTCTTTTTTATCAGTAAGAGTGTCGAACCAACGAGGAGCAGAAGGAAATGACAAGTGGTCTTCAGGAAGGTATTCTCTACAAGCACTGAAATTATAAGTAACGGGTAGTTTGATAGCAAGATAATTTGTAACGAGCAAGTAACGGTAATGGTAACAAAAGTTCAGCAAGGTAGCCCAATCATTTTGAGGCAAAGGACATGCCAAAATGATTTCTTATAATAAGCAAAGCGTTCTTGAGGGTACACGTGAATTTCATCTAGTCACTTTCATCATGTTTTTTTGACTCGTCTTCGCTACTTTGATAATTTGATATGTGGGTGGACCGGTGCATAGGTGATGTTCTTACTTGAACAAACCTCCTACTTATGATTAACCCCCTCGCAAGCATCTGCAACTTCGAGAAAAGTATTAAGATAAAATCTAATCATAGCATTAAACTTTTGGATCCAAATGAGCCCCTTACGAAGTAGCGCATAAACTAGGGTTTAAGCTTCTGTCACTCTCACAACCCATCATCTAATAACTTCTCCACAATGCATTCCCTAAGGCCCTAATAAGTTGAAGTGTCATGTAGTCGACATTCACATGACACCACTAAGGAATCACAACATACATACCATCAAAATATCAAACACATATCAAGTTCACATGATTACTTGCAACAAGATTTCTCCCGTGACCTCAAGAACAAAAGTAACTACTCACAAATGATAATCATGCTCAAGATCAGAGGGTTTTTATATAGCATAATGGGTCTGAACATTTAATCTTCAACCAAATTAACCATGTAGTAATCAACTACAAGATGTAATCAACACTACTAGTCACCCATAAGCACGAATCTAAGGTTCCGGTACTAAGATTGAACACAATAGATGAACTAGGGTTTGAGGGGAGATGGTGCTGTTGAAGATGTCAATGGATATTTCCCTCCCTGAGATGGGAGAGTTGTTGGTGATGACAATGACGATGATTTCCTCCTCCGAGAGGGAAGTTCCCCCGGCGGAATCGCTCCACCGGATGGAAAAAGTGCTCATGTCCAAGTTCTTCCTCGAGACGGTGGCGCTTCATATCGAAAGTCCTCCCTTTATTTTTTCTAGGTCAAAATGACTTATATACCAGAAGAGGGGCACCGGGGGTGGGCCGAGGAGAGCATAACCCACCAGGGCATACCCAGGTGGGTTGTGCCCACCTGGTTGGCCTCCTCTGGTAGTTATTTGCTCCAATAATTCTTATTTATTCCATAAAAATCCCTGTGAAGTTTCACCTCATTTGGAGTTGTGCAGAATAGGTGGCCTGATGTAGCTTTTTCAGGTCCAGAATTCCAGCTACTGGTATTCTCCCTCTTTGTGTGAACCGAGAGAAAAGGCATTATAATTACTCCAAAAAGCATTATTATGCATAAAAACATTATAAATAATAGTAGGTAACATGATGCAAAATGGACATATCACCGCTTTGAGTGGCATTGGAGTCGCACATGATAGCCTCTAAGAATTTGTCGTTGTGGGTGTGCTACTTGAAATACTGGGCGCGGTCGAAAGGTTGAAGAGACACAAGGGTTAAATGGCCAATGTAACAAATGGGGGTCGACAAGCCTGTAATCGTCACGTCTTGTCACCGCTTTCATTGCGGACAGGATTCCAGTGCATGCTTGAGCACCGCACACGCGTTTTGTTTGACCATGCATGAGCTTGAAGAGATGCCAAATGTATCATTGGTGAGTGATATGTCTCAAACGTATCTATAATTTTTGATTGTTCCATATTGTTATATTATCATTCTTGGATGTTTTACAATATTTTTATAGCAACTTTATATTACTTTTTGGGACTAACCTATTGACATAGTGCCCAGTGCTAGTTGTTGTTTTTTTCCTTGTTTTTTACTTCACAGAAAATCAATACCAAACGGAGTCCAAACGCAACAAAACTTTTTGGATATTTTTATGGACCAGAAGGCACCTGTTGGGCCAAAGAAGTACCAAAGGGGGGCTCCGAGGGGAGCACAACCCACTTGGGCTCGCCTGGGGGCCTAGGCACGCCCTAGTGGGTTGTGCCCAGCTCAGCCGCCTCCCGCACCGCCTCTTTGCTCTACAAATACCCCAATATTCCAGAAAACCTAGGGGAGTCAACAAAAACAATTCCAGCCACCGCAAGTTCCAAAAACTACAAATCCAATCTAGACACCATCACGGAGGGGTTAATCATCCTCATAGGTGCCTCTCCGATGATGCGTGAGTAGTTCATTGTAGACCTACGGGTCCATAGTTAGTAGCTAGATGGCTTCCTATCTCTCTTTTGATTCTCAATACAATGGTCTCTTGGAGATCTATTTGATGTAAATCTTTTTGCGGTGTGTTTGTTGGGATCTAATGAACTTTGAGTTTATGATCAGATCTATTCTTTTATCCATGAAGTTATTTGAGTATTTCGATCTCTTATATGCATAATTACTTATTGCCTCGTATTTCTTCTTTGAATCTTTGGTTTAGTTAGGCCGACTAGATCAATTTTTCTTGCCATGGGAAGAGGTGCTTTGTGATGGGTTCGATCTTACGATGCTCAATCCCAATGACAGAAGGGGAAATGACATGTATGTATCATTGGTATTAAGGATAACAAGATGTCATTTATTCGTACATGAATAGATTTTGTCTACATCATGTCATCCTTCTAATTGCATTACTCCCTTTCTCCATGAACTTAATACACTAGATGCATGTTGGATAGCGGTCGATGTGTAGAGTAATAATAGTAGATGCAGGCATGAGCCGGTCTACTAATCTTGAACATGATGCCTATATAATAATCATTGCCTGGATATCGTCATGATTATTTGAAGTTCTATCAATTGCCCAACAGTAAAAAATTTACCCACCGTATGCTATTTTTCTCGAGAGAAGCCGCTAGTGAAATCTACGGCCCTCGGGTCTCTTCTTTATCATATTTTCCTTCGAGATCTATTTTTATTCAATTTTATTTTCAGATCTATTAATCCAAAAATCCAAAAATACCTTGCTGCAATTTATTGTTATTTATTTTATCTCACGTTCCCGCGAGATCTATTTATCCAATCTACTACTCCCTCCGTCCGGAATTACTTGTCATAAAAATGGATGAAAATGAATGTATCTAGAACTAAAATACATCTAGATACATCCATTTCAATGACAAGTATTTCCGGACGGAGGGAGTAGTATTTTATCTATCTTTTTACCCGGGAGGGATTGACAACCCCTCTTCTACGTCGGATTGCAAGTATTTGTTCTTTGTGTGCAGATACCGTTTACATAGTGTTGCGTGGTTCTCCTACTGGTTCGATAACCTTGGTCTCATCACTGACGGAAATACCTACCATAGTTGTGCTGCATCATCCCTTCCTCTTTGGAGAAATATCGACGTAGTTCAAGCCGCATCAAAATGAATTTCTGGCGCCGTTGCGGGGGAGACATCATCAACATCTACCAGGTTCCTAATCACAAATCTCATCTCCTTGTAATTTAGATTATTTTACATTTACCTCCCATTTTCATTTCCCCCACTTCACAAAAATTTGTCATTTTATTCACCATCTTTTCTTTGTTCGTCGTTTTCTCGTCTGATCTGTTTTTTTGTTTTGTGTGTGCAATTTTGTTTGTCACTTTTTGACATTATGGATAGTTCTTCCTCTATTGCATGCACTCTCGAGAACGAGGTTCTTAAATTTAAACAAAGGGGAGGGGAGAATTTAAAACATGCTTGGTCTAGGATTTGCAATGCTCATAACAGATCTATTCATAAGCAATCTATTGTTGTTCTTCTTTGTTGTTTTACGTGGGCATCACCACCTGGTATAGATTCATCCTTGATATGGTTACCGGTGGAAATTTCTTAATGTGCCCTTCTCTAGATGCTTCTAATGCCATGGAAAATTTAGTGGGATCACCACCTCTTATGGTTAATGAAGCAACTTTAACTCTTGAGCATGTTATGGGAAGGCTAGATGCTATTGAAAAGAAAATGCTCACCGAAGAAAATATTGAAAAATTAGATAAAAGGATGCACACTCTTGCTAATATAATCAGGTCAAAAGCGGGAGACGCTCTTAAAGTACTAAAAGAAAAATAACCCATTTTCAACAAAAGAATAGAGGTGAGCCCCAGTAGAATTGATAAGTTAGAAGAAATTTGCAGTAATCTAAGCACGGGTTTTTCCTCTGCTAAAACTATTGAAAAAACTCCGGTAAAAATATGCAAGATTACTCAAGTTGCTAAAAACAAGGGTGCAACTTCCAATAGTAACAAAGAAGATCTTAATATGATTAGTGTTCACCCGGATTTTGTTGAAGTTATATGAGACCCTACGTGCAAGAATGAATTCTTCAAACTTGTTCCTAGGAGTATTGTTACTGAGAATTTGTATGCTAAATCCTTGAAGAATTCTAAGTGTTTGATTGAGGAGTTGGAAAATAAAGATGACAACACTTAGATCTATGCATTATGCCTAGTTAGGGGCATAAAACGATAGCGGTTGTTGGGAGGCAACCCAATGAATAAAATTTATGTTTGTCTTTTTCTTTCTGTTCTTGAGTGTTTGCACAATTATGCTACTGTTATGATTGTGTTTTTATGTTTCAATTAGTGTTTGTGCCAAGCAAAGCCTTTGGGATCATGTTGGGTGATAGTTGATTTGAACTTGTTGGAAAATAGAAACTTTTGCATCCAGTAAAACAATTTAAAAAAACCATGAATTTACGAAAGCTTCTGAATTTTATACAAAAGATTGATATACAAATTTCCTACATCGTCCTAAAATTTTAGAATTTTTGGAGTTACAGAAGTATACGAAGTATTCAAATTACTAAATATTTTTCTGTTTTTGATATATTCTGTTTTCTTTGCATTGTGTGCTTATTTTGATGAATCTATGGACTCTATCAGGGGCTATGAGCCATAGCAAAGTTGGAATACAGTAGATATAATGCAAGAATAAAATATGAATGTGTTTGGAATAGTACTTAGAGTAGTAATTTGCTTTGTTATACTAACGGATCTCACGAATGTTTTGTTGGGTTTTGTGTGATTGAAGTTTTGAAGTTTTGGGTGAGATCATGTTGGATGAAGGAATAAGGAGTAAGAAGAGCCTAAGATTGGGGATGCCCATGGCATCCCAAGCTATTATCTAAAAGATAAGGAAGCAACTAAGCTTGGGGATGCCCGAGTGGCATCCACTCTTTCTTCTAACGACCATCGGTATTTTACTTGGAACTATAATTTTATTCGTCACATATCATGAGTTTTGCTTGGAGCATCTTGTATGTTATGAGGCTTTGCTTGTTTTGATTTTTATTTTGTGTCATCTATCCTTGCTGGACACACCTATTTGAGAGAGCCAAAATTATGCTATGACTTGTCAGAATTGCTCTCTATGCTTCACTTAAATCTTTTTGAGCTATGGAATTGCTCTAGTGCTTCACTTATATATTTTTGAGCACAATGTGCTTTACTATTTTTGAAGAAATTCTCTCATTCTTCACTTAAATTATTTTGAGAGAAGACATTTTTATGCTCATGTACTTCACTTTGATTTGTTTGAGCTATCAAAAGCAACATATGAAATTAGTCCCAAAGTGATAGATATTCAAGGGGGATATAATAAAAGACTTTCATGAAGATCATTGGACAAAATAAACTTGATTTCTTGTAATAATTTTGCGATATGTTGATAGTAATATGTCAGCCATGTTAATGAGTAATTATGTTTCAGTAAGAATAGTGGTGTTAAGGTTTGTGATTCCCTATGCAAGCACGGAAGTCAATAGTTATGCAATAAAATTACATCTTACTTGTGGTGCATTATTCGGTGTTAGTTATGCTTAATGCTTGCTTATGTGATTTTTTGTTTCTTAATTGGATGCTTCCCAATCTTTTCATAGCCTTGACTTGCACTAAGTATGATCACTACTTGTGCATCCAAATCCTTAAACCTAGTTTTGCCACATGAGTCCACTATACCTACCTATATGCGGTATTTTCGTGCCGTTCTAAGAAAATTTGTATGTGTCATCTCTAGTTTCAAAATAAATTTCTTTTTTGTGGGCTTGTACCGCTCATGAAACGGTAGGGGGTGGCCGATATTTTTCCATGCTAGACGTGTTATTCTCAAGATGAGTGTTTATTCACTTGTCATTGCACGAGAGTACGACAAAGGTATTAGGGATGCCCAATCCCGAAATGAGAAATGAATTTAATGTTCTAAAATAATAAATTCCTTGGAAAGTGTTGGTATGGAGAAACCCATGGATTCGGTTAGCTGTGGAATGTGAAAGTATGGTGGAAAAAGGAATAAACTTTATTTTCTGTTTCGGAACCACCTATGATATATCTAGCATGGAAAGTATTGGGTACTACTCGATCGTTTTCGTTGACAGGAAAGGAATGCCACCCAAAATGGTTTATCTCTATTTTTCCACTTTGAGCTTTGGCACCTCTACAAATCCCTACTTCCCTCTACGAAGGGCCTTTATATTTACTTTATGCAATTTTTATTTTTTGAGTCTCCATCTTCTCTTATAAAGCACCAACTAGGGGGCTCTATGATCGTACTTCAGCATTGGGTGTAGCTAATATGCGAGTGTGTTTCCTGAATGGATCAATGATTAAGCATAATGGGCTAGGGATAACTTACTTTAGTGTTGATACTTTGAAAGACATGGTTGCATGTTGATATGCTTGAGCATTGAAATCCACATGTGAAAACTAGACTATTGCTTTGAATCATATAAAAGTCCAAATGTCCATGCTACAAAGAAAAGAATATGTGATGAACATGTTAGGCAGCATTCCACATCAAAAATTCTGTTTTTATCATTTACCTACTCGAAGAAGAGCAGGAACTAAGCTTGGGGATGCTGATAAGTCTCCAACGTATCTATAATTTTTTATTGTTCGATGCTGTTATATTATCATTCTTGGATGTTTTACAATCATTTTATAGAAACTTTATATCATTTTTAGGGACTAACCTATTGACATAGTGCCCAGTGCCAGTTGCTGTTTTTTGCTTGTTTTTTACTTCGCAGAAAATCTAAACCAAACGGAGCCCAAATGCAGCAAAACTTTTTGGAGATTTTTTCTAGACCAGAAGAAACCTGTTGGGCCAAAGGAGTACTAGAGGGGGGTTCCGAGGGGAGCACAACCCACCTAGGCGCACCTGGGGGCTCAGGCGCACCTGGGTGGGTTATGCCCACCTCGGCTCCCTCCCTCACTGCCTCTTTGCTCTATAAATACCCCAATATTCCAAAAACCCTAGGGGAGTAGATGAAAAACAATTCCAGCCGCCGCAAGTACTAGAAACCACAGATCCAATCTAGACACCATCACGGAGGGGTTCATCATTCTCATTGGTGCCTCTCCGAGATGCGTGAGTAGTTCATTGTAGACCTACGGGTCCGTAGTTAGTAGCTAGATGGCTTCCTCTCTCTCTCTCTCTTGTGATTCTCAATACAATGGTCTCTTGGAGATCTATTTGTTGTAACTCTTTTTGCGGTGTGTTTGTTGGGATCTGATGAACTTTGAGTTTATGATCAGATATATGTTTTTATCTGTGAAAATTATTTGAGTCTTTTATCTCTTATATGCATGATTACATATAGCCTCATATTTCTTCTTCGAATCTTTGGTTTAGTAAGGCCGACTAGATCATTTTTTCTTGCCATGGGAAGAGGTGCTTTGTGATGGGTTCGATCTTACGATGCTCAATCCGAGGATCAGAAGGGGAAATGACACGTATGTATCATTTATATTAAGGATAACAAGATGTGATTTATTCGTACATGAATATATCTTATCTATATCATGTCATCCTTCTTATTGCATTACTTCGTTTCTCCGTGAACTTAATACACTAGATGCAAGTTGGATAGCGCTCGATGTGTGGAGTAATAGTAGTAGATGCAGGCAGGAGTCGGTCTACTAATCTTGGACGTGATGCCTATATAATGATCATTGCCTGGACATTGTCATGATTATTTGAAGTTCTATCAATTGCCCAACAGTAATTTGTTTACCCACCGTATTCTATTTTTCTCGAGAGAAGCCACTTGTAAAATCTACGGCCCCGGGGTCTCTTCTTTATTATATTTGCCTTCGAGATCTATTTTTATTCGCTTTTATTTTCAGATATATTAATCCAAAACCCAAAAATATGTTGCTGCAATTTATTGTTATTTATTTTATCTCGCGTTCCCGCGAGATCTATTTATCCAATCTACTCCAATTTTATCTATCTTTTTACCCGGGAGGGATTGACAACCCCTCTTTTATGGTTGGTTGCATGTATTTGTTCTTTGTGTGCAGGTACCGTTTACGTAGTGTTGTGTGCTTCTCCTACTGGTTCGATAACCTTGGTCTCATCACTGAGGGAAATACCTACCATACCTGTGCTGCATCATCCCTTTCTCGATGGGGAAATACCGACGTAGTTCAAGCCGCATCAGTGAGCCTGTTCCCGCCCCACTGCCCTTCCGGCCCAACTAGTTTGGCCATGGATCGGCTACAATACGGGCAAATCATGGGCGTTTATTGGCAAAAAGCTTTGCAAGAATGAAGTGTGTGGAATAACTTCGACCATAAGTTTACCCCTGGGTGATGAGGTCAAAGTTACTCAGAAGGGTAATGATGGACACTCGAGTGTGATAATTAATTATGCGCTCTACAGGTAATGAACAAAACCAATTGTCTGCAATAATGTCGAAGACCACAGTCGAGTAATCTATACAGATCTTTTGCGGTGAGATCGACAGGGGAAACACATAATGGTAAATAAAATCTGAGTCCATTGCATATTAAGGTCAATAAAGTACTACCAACATACGAGTCTCATACGATGCCAGTTCAATGATTGTACCACAAATGCCCGAAATATTACAAGGTTCAAATACCAGAGTTAGATGGCTCAAATTCGAAGATTATAAGGTTCAAACTGATAATAGAAATGAAATTTAGCTCATGCAGCTGCAGACTCCCGTGCTGATCAGCTGAACATGGACATAAGAGAGGTTCATACTGATATTACCACTTGTAAGGCTTGTTTCAAAACCTCATCATTTTTGCAAAGGGATCAACCACTTACGAGTCATGTATGGGCTTGACATAATGACTTCTGACTGCTCTGTTAACTAAAGTTCCAAAATGAAATTCAGCTTCTTCAGAGCCTTCTCCATTCTGCCGCAGCCACCGGCGCTGATCAACAAACCATTCATTTTTGCGAAATAAATGTAGGGAAAACCTCATTGCCTTTAGCATCCTTTCTTTGACAATAAATAACCTGGCGAATATAATCTCCGGTAAGGTCCCTCAATAGGAGTTCAAAGTAATTTCTAAGAGAAATAGATCGAGGCATTTGATGTGATTGTTATATTGTATCACATTATCCATCACCGGGCGTAATCTTATCTGCAAAAGAAGAGAATGTATTAGTGCCTACATGTAGTTTTGAACACTACTACATGCCTATTTGGTTTGCAGGATTTCTAAAACACACTAACAGAGTGATGTGACATCTTCAATCCTACATAATTAACATGGGCATTTGATTATAATCTAGAAAAATGTAGGCTTCTTCACAAGAGGTTGGAGTGGATGAAAATTTCCCTACGAAAACTAGTACAGATGAATCCGAAGGAGAAATTCTTATGGATTATAACCATATGAATCAAGCAACCAATATGGGGGGGGGAACATGTATGTACTGGAATCCTCAAAAATTCCTTCAGAAACTATAGTATGTTGTCAGTCTAAACTTGGGAAAAGGTACAAAAAATTGAACTCCCTTATGGCTAATATTTAACAGGAAAGGAGCATCACCTCAATATATAGCTTCTCTAGGCACAAAAAGCATCTCAGGAAACTGACAACTTGGTCCAGGTTGGGGCCATTAGATTCTAGTGCCAAGACCTTCACTACGCGTAGATTCGGGGCCAAGCTTGTCAGAATCATTTTCTGGATGACAAACGAACATACATCTTCAGAATTAGAAATAATGTTAATTTTAAGGAGAGGAAGAAGGCGACTATTGTACCAGAACGGGGGTGGATCCAATAACAAGTTCATACTATTTGACAGATGAGTGGCCCACCACTATCAATTTCAGCGCAGAAATGACATTGGTTCTTGTTGGACCTTGTTGATCAACTACAAGTAATCTCTCAAGTGAAGGTGTGTCCTTAGTGGACATACTGTGATACACCTTATGTGATCTCTTGTTGCATCACCAGCAATACACATAAATAGTCCGGAGAATCATGGAGGTGATGTGGAAGCTACTCAACCCATTGATTGCCTGAATACGAAGGTACTTGAGTGCAGTACAGCTGCAGAGTAGGCGCTCCATGTCATCCTTTGGTATGCAGACGGTGATGAGCTCGAGGTGCCTAAGTCGTGGTAGAAAAAGGGGCGTGTCATTAATCGGGGGGAATGGCAGTTCATGAACCTGGCGAGGCATAGAAGTAGGCAGCAAGCACATATGCCCATCATTAAAACTGAGCTCCTCGAGCTATTCTATGGAGGGGATCGGAACCACTCGTCAAGCTTGGCTCGGTCCTTGCCGTTGGAACGGAACTTGCCCGTGATAAGGCCTCTGGTTGGGCCATGGTGGCTGCCGAGGATCTGGGACAATGCGTCCAAGCTTTTGCGATAGACATGGCAGAGGTTGTGGGCGTCGATGAGGTCGAGAGGGGTGGAGTGCCATAGGGGGCGCCACCCTCGGAAAAAGACAATTGTCCGCACCCCATATTTAATTAGGAGGAGGGAGATGATGACTATGAACATATCAGCCAATAGGCTGCTGATGAAGTCTAGGCCTATCAGAGTCGCTTGCGGTTCTTGCTCGACCCGCCTCCGCTTGTTGGCAGCCTCATCCTCCACCTTCAGAGTCTCCTCCTCGGCGGCACTTTCTGATAGAAGTGGGAGTATAGGGCATATTTAGTTAAAATAGGGAAAAAGAAAAGTGTATTGGTAACTAGAAGTTACTAGTTAGGAAGAGAGTAAGAAAATGGAATAACAATTGGTTGCTTAAATAGAACACTATTCCTTTGATATTGTTAGTTTAGTCAACATGCAGATACTTGAAAAGAACACTTACTTCAAACAAAGTCTGGACAGATGATATCATCGAGGAAGTTAGCATATATCTCATGACCAGGCTCTTTTATGAGTAGTGCAATTTTAGTGCGAGCTTTCACTACATAAAACTTAGAAATTTCTGTCCAAAGGCCCGTGCCAAAATAGGAGTGACCATGTCCATCATGTCTTACAGAAGCAACGATTGTAAATCCATGGTTTGTGTTCAATATGACATCCCTGCAGTCTTCAATTATGTAAAGGGAAATATTGTGTACTACAGATGTTGTTGCAAAGAAAGGGATGTACTGCAAAAAATGGTAAGATTGTTAAAGAATGTGGTAACATGCAAATATGGGAGTAATTGAAAGAATAGTACATCAGTTGAAATCAAAGGACAAAAATTTATAATTAAATAGATAGTGTAACCATGATGTCATGGAAATATGAGAGTAATCAAAAGAACAATACATCATTAATTTGCGTAATATAGAAAGAAGAAAAATTCCCTTTAACGTATATGTTGCATGTGGCACCTTTTATCCAAATGTAGCAATATACAATATATTCCCTCCGTTCCTTTATGTAAGGTGTATTATTTTCGGCACGGTGACCAAGGCACGAAATTATAGAAATGTTAGGACGAAAATACCCTTGGCAAATTTATTTGTTAGTGGCAATTAAATCAGTTAATCGAGGAAAGTATGAGATACATGCAATCGGCAGAGAGATATTTTCCTTCTTTTGCTACAAGGAGAGATACAAACAATCAGGAGAGAGATACTTTCCCTTTTTCTTAAGGGCTAACAAGGGAGTTATGAGGAATTAGAAGAAATGCACCTTACATTCTGGATTTTTATCAAAAAATAAATACACCTTATATAAAGGAACAGAGGGAGTATGTTCAAGAAAGCAGGCCATGCCAACCGTGGTAGGGTGAGACTGAACATACTATGCACTTCCCGAAGTCATCTGGTACAGTGAGTTGGAAATCCACGACTGTCTAGCCGAGGCCGCAAAGTTATGATGTGTCCATGCATTGTACACTCTATGAATGAAAGAAAACACTCAAATTAACTCGAAGAAAAATGAATTCAAGGCGATTTCGGTCGGGTGATTAAAGGGGGCAGACAGACTGGGATAAGAGATGAGCAAATATTTGAGTAAGGTCACCTTGTTGTTCATGAGGAAAAACCCTCAATACTCCTACCGCGGATTCCCCAATCGGGCAGAGCAGGGTCGACAGCGATCAGCACCGAGAAAGTCGATGGTGATAGGCGGCGGCAAGCGGCAGTGGAGAAATGTGGTGGGAATTGCCGACAACCGGTGGCAGCGACATCCATCGAGCTAAGTGGTTGCCGCTGTGATAGGCGGTGGCATGTAGAGTCGTGGAGGAGCTAGTCTAGGTGTGAATGGGGACTGGAGGGGGTGGAGGGCGGGGTGAGGGTTTTGTGATGTGGGGATGGTGAGGACTTCCTTTTTTCCTTTTTGAATTGGGTGCTGAGGGTTTTCTATACCACAAAGTGTTTAGGAGGCAACAGTTTGCTAGAGCCAACCGTGGGTGATTAACGTCTATTTTCAAAAAAAAACTATGAAAATGGAAGTCATTGCACACGGTTCCAATCTGGGAAAATAACCAAGTTTCAGGGTGGGTCCACATTTCCTTCGTCGATTGAATCTAAATTTTTTAGCCACAGTAAATATTCACCCTAATATGCATAAAATTCCATCAACCAAACTGATTGCGTCCATATCCCACATTTAGACATATGTAAACATAGATATAAAGCATACTCAGGCATAGATAACATGCGTACACAAGCATACAAAAGCATAGTTCAACCATACATAGTTCAACCTACATTAAGCATACTGAAGCACAATTATAATTAACACACTACATAGCCATATATAGTTCCCCACATCTCATCTGCTGACAAGCCTGCATGAAGGTGACGCTTCTCTGGGTACGTAGTGTATGTGGCATGCGCCGCCCTACGAGAATACTTCTGCCTGAAGGAGCCAACGGCTCGTCCTCTTGCATGTGCCCAGACACTTTCGTACACGGTATGAAGCTTTTGGTTGCAAAATGGGCATCCAAAGCCACCATCCCAGGTCGTAATACGCCTGTTATGATTTCCCGCATAAAGCTCCCTGAGGATTTGCCTCTTGTACCTTCTCTGGCCATCTTCATCCTCATTGTTGACATCGTCAGGTAGCAGCGATACATATAGTAAAAAAAATGTGTCGTCAGTATATTTTATAATAATGTGAATTTAGCAGGCAGAGTTTATGAAACATAATATATCTTGTGACAGCCTGAACCCTAAATCATCAAGTGATCTTGATGATATAAATGCATAAATAGAGAGCACACAACTTACTGCAACAAAAATTAAGAGTCTGATTGGTTTGCTACCAACATTTGGCAAAATAAAAAGTTGCAACACTTGGCAACTTTTTGTGAGATTGGCAAATGAACAATGGAATACAAACTAATCTCTAGTGAACATTTGGTAGTTGCCAAAATTTAGCATCAAAATAATTTTTACATGATGTAAAGTAGGATTAGGCTTTTATAGATTTTATGGCTATTTTTAAGACATATCCAAAGATTATGGTTCGATTTTTTAGCACAATCATCTATGTTGATACAAATCTTGAAAAAAATGCACAAACATATATGTAGAACATTCAACATCAATTCTCAAGATCTGGCTAGGAATTATTAGCACTAACACTTTTAGTAGAAATCATTTGTACAGATGAAACAATTAATCACTTATCATTTGTACCATTCAAAATCAATACAGTACCCGGATCTAAAGAAACTTACTCACATTTCATAGATTGAGATAGCATAACCATAGGGATTCTATTCCAAAAAGGGGGAGATAGGAGTAACAGAAGAAACCCTAGGATATATTTGCCACATAAATGGGTATAGATAATTAACTAGTTCTCCGTCGTCGTCGGAGTCGTCGCCAGAGTGGTCGTCGAAGTCATCGCCGGAGTTGTTGTGGACATGTGGCTCCGCTTGTGGAAGCACGACGGCGTCGATGACATCAAGGTCACACGAGACCTCTTCGGCGGCGACGGCAACCTCTGTCTCCGGCTTCACGCCGTGCTTAGGTGCTTCAGCAGCCCCGTCATCGCCACTCCCTCTAATGGGGCGCATCTATATCCTCATACACTGACGGCAGGGACGATTGAGAGTGGCGTCGAGGATGCAGGTGGAGAGAGAGCATTGTGTGTGTAGCAAGAATGGGGGTGAGGCCGCTTAATATGACCAGCGGCTCGGGCGACCATTAATATGGAGCAATGGGAGCGAGGCGGGTGGCGGTCAAAGGGGTGGGGTGAGCCTGTGCAGCGGACTACTAGCATGCCTGCCGTCATTTCACACAGCTACGCACACGCCTCTCGGTGACACTGTGAACACAGCTGCATGCACGGCTCCCGGCCAGCGTGCGCAGCTGACTGCTCGCATGCATCCCATCAACTCATGCCTGCTCGCACGACACACGAGACGCGTGGGGGCATGTATATTGTTTTTCTTTTTTGATGATTAATTTTGCCGCTTTATATTATTTAACCGAAGCATGGCACGTACATTGTTGGCCTAACGCCCACAGTTCGAATAAATAAAATCCGTTTCTGATACTGGTTGCCAATTATTAAAAACCTCCCGTTTGTAAGAAGATTACATAAAATCTTGTCTCAAATTTGACAAAAAAAGTACAATATCATTGTCTATTGGTGTCCATATGACACCATGATAAGTTTAATGAATTTCAACTAAGTTTTGGATTTACTAGATTTTAAAAATCAAGATTCTCAAACTTTGAAATTTCTTGCCGGGACTAAACATGCACCCAGGACACACATATGGTTTTACAATCCATTTTGGTGCACTATAACATGTGCATGTAACTAAAAATTGGTTTTTGCAAATTATATCCCTAGGAAATCAATCAATGTACAAAAACTTTGAATGATCTCTATTTTTTTCAAAACACTCCTTTGGTCACGTATGTTCACCGCAGAAAATTTTAACATGCCTCGTAGTGGTGGTGGTGTGTGTGTGTGTGTGTGTGTTTGTGTGTGTGTGTGTGTGTCTTGGGGGGAGTGTCTGGCAGTACACAACAAGTCATGAGCCACCGTGTGGGATTGACCGTTTTGTGAGGCAGGTGCCACATCAAAGTCGCGATTTGGTTATTTTAAAACATTACACAACCCTTTCATACATACATGTTTGGGCCACATGCAGCGGGTGGTTGTCCTAGGACACTCACTCATGTGTGACGGTTTCTGTGCGCCGGTGAGGTTGTCGTCAATCACTTTGACCTAGAGCCACAGAGGTTAATTTGACCAACAAGGATGATTATTTTTTGTTTTGTGTTATGGTAGGAGTATATAGTACGCATCAAAGATGTGGGAGGGGACCAACATATACTACATACACGTCATGAACACCTCACTCCATGTGGGGACTTTTTGATTTTCGAGGCAGGTGCCACATCAAAGTTGTGCATTAGCTATTCAAACATCACACAACGCCTCTTTGGGCCACATGCATGCACACGATGGTTATCCTAGGACACTCAATCACGTGTGACCCTTCCATTTGTGGGCCCGTGAGGTCATCGTCCATGCATGCATCACTTTTACCTACATCGAGAGAGGTTAATTTGGCCATGATGGAGGATTCTTTTTAGTTTGTGTTACGGTCATAGGAGTATATAGTACGCGTCGAAGAGGGGGAGGGGGTCAGCATATACTACGCCTCATGAACCTCACTCTGTGTAGGGATAGTACGGTTTTTGAGCCATGTGCCACATCAAAGTTGTGCATTTTGGGTACGTATTCAAACATCACAACCACACACACCTCCATATACATATGTTTGGCCCACATGCAAGCCATGGTGGTTGTCCTCTGGCACTCACTCACGCGGTTATTAGCGTTATCAATGCTTTCCATCTGTGGGACCGCTCGGTCCATCACTATGATCGACGGTGATAGAGGTTAATTTGACTTGGGAGGGGATTAATTTTTGGTTTGTATTGCGGTATATAGGTCATGCTATGAGATTACATAATATAGTTTGAGCGCACGCATGTGTACGCCCGGATCCCTCCCACCGGATCGAAGTAGGGGGAGGGAGGACAACACACAACGGATCATGAACCGATCTCACTCTGTGTGGGGACTGTACGATTTTCTACGTAGGCGCCACATCAATGTTGTGCATGGTATTCAAACATGCATGCATCATATCCTTACATACATACATACATACATACATACATACATACATACATCGGGTGGGTCTATTCTACTAACACCCCATAAGAGTTATTCTGCAAACAAAAATCCTTATTTTGCTAACACTTCTACACTGCATAAACCACCGGACCGAACATACCGCAGACCGAACTAAGTTGCAACAAAAAGAAAAAAACATCCAACCCCCACCCACACTTTCTTTCCCACGACTCTACCCTCCTCCATCTTCATACTCTGACTACCAATCCCCCGCTGCCCACACCTGGCACCAACCACACCATCGTCTCCACCACCAGCCGATGGAACCACGCACCTCCCGTGAGCCTGGCCACACGCTGCCTCCCATGGCGGTCGTGCCCCTCCTACCCCCTTCCACCCCCAACGGTGCCGCCCAACGAGATCCCCATTGCGCCACTACAGCTCACAGCCAACGCGACCCCTACCTAGCTTCCTCCCGTGGTGGTGGTCTTCCCGGCCGACCATCTTCCTCAAAAGTCTGGGTGTGGCATTCCTTGCATATTGCTAGATTCCCATGGCTCTCCTCCGCAGAGCGGAACTCCCGCAACCCAGATAGGCGCCCCCACCCCCCACACACCGCATCCCCCATTGTTGTCCAGCTTATACCGAAGCCACCGCCACACGCAAACCCTATCCAACTTCTACCAATGCCGCCGCCAGAGCACAACCCCCAAGCCGCCACGGGAGTACCTTTATATATGTGAACCTCACTTTCTTTATTACTTCCTTTTAATTGCAACATTGACCAAAACTATGTTTGTCAACCCACAACAAGTTTCAATCCTCATACTTATTATATGTGAAGTCATCACTTCGGATAAGATCATTATATATTCTTTTTTTACTTCTTTCATTCTTTTTCTTTATTTCTTTTTCTGAAGATCATAGCAAGAAAGCAAAGCCCTCAACTCAAAACTAACCTTTATTATATAACTCACGAACTCGATTACATAGATAGGTCACAAAGCAAAACTCAAAGACTAGATCATACTAAAAAGTTTATTCTACTGAACAAGGATATAACAAAAAAGGATTGAACTAAGAAAAAACAATAAAGGTAAAGTTGTGATGGTGATATGATACCGGGGCACCTCCGCCAAGCTTGGCACAAGCCAAGGGGAGTGCCCATACCCATGTACTCAATTCTCCTTCTTTGGAGGTGGTGGTGATGGAGTTGATGATGTGGGAAGCTTGTCCTCCATCTTCCAAGGCATAGGTTCACCATCGTAAAAAGATAAACGAGTCTCCGAGATCCTCAAATCTGCAGATAAACTCATCCTCTTAAATCTGTATTCATACTCACAGTTTTGGTTTTGCAGGTCATAGATCTGGGCTTGGATATGCTTGATTTTATCATGAAGCTTGAAGATGGCCTCCCCAGGGTTCTTGGCATCCAGCTTGTAATCATGGGTAAATTCCGCGATCATCAAGTGATTGGCATTGAGTTCCCATTCCACCATCCCTTGGCACTTGAAGACCTGCTGCTCCATCACTTCGAGCCTGGTCTCCATGCTTGTCTTGTTTGGTCCTTGAACATCATGCATGTGCAGCGCCCCCTCACGCATCTCAATGGTTTGAAGGTGTTGCAGCACCTCCGCAAGGTAGTTGTTGATGACCTTCTTGAAGAACTTGTCCTTCGGAGCACTTGGGGACGTCATGGCGATCTAGATTATATAATGAAGTTTTACCGACCAAAAATGAGTTTACTACAAGAAAACGGAGTCCAGAAGGCATGCAAGGTGGCCACAAGCCAGGGAGGCGCGCCCAGGGGGTAGGGCGCGCCCCCACGGCTTGTCGCCTTCTCGTGCACTATTCGACTACCTTTATTTTTCTAATTTTTAAATATTCCAAAACAGAGTAAAATTGCTATTGGAATTTTTTTGGAGTCGGTTTACTTACCGTACCACATACCTACTCCTTTTCAGGATTGTGGAGCGTTCCGAAAAGTTTCCCTTACGTATTCCTCCGATGTTCTGGTATTAATAATATTGTTTTCAACATTTATTGGAGTACCTGATATATAATGTTTGATTCTCTGCCCGTTTACCACCTTCGGGTAGTGCCTTTGGCGTTGTTGATCTTGATGGCACTGGAACGATAGACCTCCTAAATAATGTAAGGCCCTTCCCATTTGGAGAGAAGTTTTCCTATGAAAAATCTTAAATGAGAATTGTATAGCAAAACATGGTCACCTACATTGAATTCACACTTTTGTATCCTTTTATCGTGCCATCTTTTAACTTTTTATTTAAACAACTTGGCATTTTCATAGGCTTGGGTTCTCCATTCATCAAGTGAGCTAATGTCAAATAACTTCTTTTCACCGGCAAGTTTCAAATCATAATTGACCTCTTTAATTGCCCAATAAGCCTAATGTTCTAGTTCAACAGGTAAGTGACATGCTTTTTCATAAACGATTTTATATGGAGACATACCCATAGGGTTCCCCTAAGCAGTTTTATAAGCCCATAATGCATCATCAAGTTTCTTAGACTAGTTCTTCTAGATCTATTAACAGTCTTTTTCAAGATCATTTTTATTTCTCTATTACTTAATTCTACTTGACCACTAGACTGAGGATGATAAGGAGATGTAATTCTATGGTTAACATCATATTTAGCAAGCAATTTATGGAAAGCACCATGAATAAAGTGTGAACCACCATCAGTCATCAAATATCTAGGGACCCCAAATCTCGGGAAAATAACTTCTTTAAGCATTTTAATAGAGGCGTTATGATCAGCACTACTAGTTGGAACAGCTTCTACACATCTAGTAACGTAATCAACAGCAACTAGAATATGTGTATACCCATTAGAGGAAGGAAACGATCCCATATAGTCAAATCCCCAAACATCAAATGGTTCTATGACAAGTGAGTATTCGTAGGCATTTCTTGGTGTCTACTAATGTTACCAATCATATGGCGTTCACCACTAGGCAAGACAAACGTATGAGCATCCTTGAAGAGAGTAGGACAATAAAAACCAGATTGCAATACTTGTGTGCAGTTCTATCACCAGCATGGTGCCCTCCATAAGCCTCGGAGTGACACTTGGGTAGGATCTGTTCCTGTTCATGCTCAGGTACACAACGTCTAATAACACCATCTACAACTTTATAAAGATGTGGGTCATCCTAGAAGTAATGTCTTAAATCGTAGAAAAAGTTTTCTTTTGTTGGTATGTGAAGTTAGGTGGTACGAATTTAGCAAAATATAATTAGCATAATCAACATACCAAGGAGTACTATGGGAAGCATTTAGGACCGCTAATTGTTCATCGAGAAAGCTATCATCAATAGATAGTGGGTCATCAAGAACATTCTCTAACCTAGACAAGTTGTCTACTACGGTGTTCTTAGCTCCCTTTCTATCAATAATATGTAAATCAAATTCTTGTAGCAAGAGAACCCACCTAACGAGTCTAGGTTTAGCATCTTTCTTTTCCATAAGGTATTTAATAGCAGCATGATCAGTGTGAACAGTAACTTTGGAATCAGCAATATAAGATCTGAACATATCACAAGCAAACACCACCACTAAAAATTCCTTTTCAGCAGTAGCATAATTTCTTTTAGTCATGTCTAGGGTTCTACTAGCATAATGGATAACACTCAATTTTTTATGAACTCTTTGTCTGAGAATAGCACCAATAGCATAATCACAAGCATCACACATAATTTCAAAGGGTAGGTTCCAATCAGGCGGTTGAACAATAGGTGATCAAGGCTTACTTAAGTATTTCAAATGCTTCTACACAATCATCGTCAAAAACAAATATAACATCTTTTTGCAAAAGATTTGTGAGAGGCCTAGAAATTTTAGAGAAGTCTTTAATAAACCTCCTAAAGAAACTAGCATGACCAAGGAAACTTCTTATTATACCTTTGATATCTTTAGGGCACGACATTTTTTCAATGGCATCAACTTTAGCTTTATCAACTTCAATACCTCTTTTGGAGATTTTATGACCCAAGACAATACCTTCATTAACCATAAAGGGGGACTTCTCGTAATTCAAGACAAGATTAGTTTCTTCACATCTCTATAAAACTCGATCAAGGTTGCTTAAGCAATCATCAAAGGAAGTTCCGTAAAGGGAGAAATCATCCATGAAAACCTCAACAATGTTTTCACAAAAGCCAGAGAATATAGCAGTCATACATCTTTCGAAGGTAGCAGGTGCATTACATAAACCAAAAGGCATGCATCTATAAGCAAAGGTACCGGAAGGGCAAGTAAAAGTAGTTTTTTCTTGATCCTCTTGCGACACATGCATTTGAGCAAAACCAGAGTAACCATCTAGAAAGCAAAAGTGTATGTGTTTTTACAGTCTTTCTAACATTTGATCAATGAAAGGCAGGGGATAATGGTCTTTTCTAGTAGCTTTATTTAATTTTCTAAATTCAATTACCATCCTATAACCTGTGACAATTCTTTGTGGAATCAATTCGTTTTTATCATTAGGAACAACAGTAATACCTACCTTCTTAGGGACACAGTGAACATGACTTACCCATCTACTATCAGCAATAGGATAAATTATAACTGCTTCCGGAAGCTTTAATATTTCATTTCTTACCACCTCTTTCATCTTTGGATTCAACCGTCACTGATGATCAACAACTGGTTTAGCACCAGGTTCCATATTAATTTTGTGCTGACATAGAGTGCGACTAATGCCCTTAAGATTATCCAGAGTATATCCAATAGCTGCATGGTGATTCTTCAGAGTTTTCAGTTCTGCATGGTCCGAAAGGTTAGCACTAATAATAATAGGATATATCTTATTTTCATCAAGATAAGCATATTTCAAAGTATCAGGTAATTCTTTAAGCTCGAACACGGGATCACTCTTTGGTGGTAGAGGATCTCCCAGAGTTTCAACAGGCAACTTGTGTTTCAAAACAGGCATTTGTTTAAAGAACATTCATCTAATTCCTTTCTTTCATGCATGAACATATCATTTTTAAGGGGTTAGACAGTAGGAAAGGCTCCTACTACATATATATTACCAACTCACAAGTAGTACATTTTACAAATGTTATGTTACATACGCACAAGAGGAAAAAAGGTGTGCCAATAGTGGTACAAGGTGCAGCAGATTGACAATCAGAGTGGTAAGTACAACTAGGTAGAGAGTTAAGTATGTCAGCCACTAGCTGCTTCTTGTGGGGGGACACTCTGTAGGTGATGCATGCAAAGTCCCTTTTGAACCTAGCCAGCCAGGATGAGATTGATGGGGCCACCTGGAGAAAGTAGTTATAATTCCTTTCTTTCCATAGGCCCCAGGCTGCCACCAAGAAAACATCCATGATCATCCTCCTAGGATTTAAAGTCTTGAGGTGTGCGACGAGGTCCAATATGTTGCCATGTGATGTCCAACATATGTTGAGCTTTCTCCAGCAGTCGGTGCTAAACGTGCAATGGAAAAACATATGTTCGACGGTCTCTTCAACATGGCATCCACAAAGCAGGCAGTCAAAGTTGTTACCAATGTTGTAATGTCTCCTCTTGAGCATGTTTATCGTGTTAAGGCGATCACAGAGCAAGAACCAGATGAAAACCTTGATTTTAGGGATGCATTTGGTTTTCCACAGCCATTGGTATGCATCATGAGCAATCATCTCTCTAAATAAGAAGGTGTAGTAGGCCGTGGTTTTGAAATCAGCAGATCCCCAAGTGCATATCCAGGCATCATTAGAGTCGATCATCATTGCAGTGTTTACATCTCGCCGAAGAGCTCGTAGTTCGTCAAATGCTTGGACCGAGAGGGACAAGTGAAATGCCTGGTCAATATGAGTGATCGAGAGAAACTGACGTGTTGAGGCGTATTCATCATTTGTAAAGGAGAAAGCACGCGGGTATGTTTCCGAGAGAATGGAGTTGTTCCAGTCATCCTTACAAAATAGTGCTGTCTTGCCTGACCCAATCTTTACCTTAGTTATCCCTCTGTAGACATGCATAAGCTTAATGAGCTGGCGCCACCAAAAAGAGCTGCAGGGCGCTGCAGCATGGGGGGCGGTGGTAGCATAGTACGTGTCCCAGATAAAGTGCACCCAGGGTGCATCAAACTTGTTGTAGAACTTGTGCAAGAGTTTCAGGAGCAGTGCATCATTCTGAACCTTGAGATTGAGGACTCTGAGGCCACCATTTTTCTTGGGCTGACACACCATGTCCCATGCCACAAGGGAGTTACTTTTCTCTCCACCATTAGTTTTCTTAACCCAGAGGCCGTTTCTCCTTATCTTGTCGAATTGTTCAACGATTTTTGGCGGGAGTTTAAGAATCCCCATTGGGTATATCGCCAGCAAGGTGACCAATGAGTTCATGAGAGCCAATTTTCCCGCATACGACATTAATGATATAGTCGCGATGATTCTACTCTTAGCCTTGCAGACCCATGGAGTTAGGTCAAGGACCGTAGGTTTTATTGTGCCCAAGGGTAGACCCAGATATGTGAACGGTAGTTGGGTGCATGCACATCCGAAGATGGCAGCAATATCCTTGTACGTTTCTTCCGGAGTGTTCAAAGGAATAAGCATGGACTTGTGGAAGTTAATGTGCAGCCCCACAGAGTCAGCATAGTCACTGAGAATTTGTTTCATGCAGGTTGCTTGGACACGATAGGACGGCATGACAATGATTGTATCGTATGCGTATTGGATGACTGGGAACTGATTGCTACGACCCAAAGGTATTGGCAGCTGCAAGTTGTTGTTGTGCATGGCGTCATTAATGGGTGTATGAAGTAAGTCAGCAGCAAGCACAAAGAGCAAGGGGGACAACGGGTCCCCTTGATGAACACCGCATTTGCACCAGAAGTGTTTACCAGGGACCCCATTAAGAAGCACGGAAGATCTGCCCGAGGAATAGATGCATTTAAACCAATCGATCCATTTGTCATTGAATCCCATACTTCTCATAATCTGTACAATGGCCGAGTGTTGCACCATGTCAAAAGCTTTGGCGAAATCTAGTTTTAGCAAAACAATATCTCGCTTGGAAGCTTGGCATTGGTGTATGTACTCGAAGGCCCAGGCTAAGCAATCATTGATGGTGCGCCCCTTAAGAAAACCATGCTGATTTCGATGCACGATTTGTAGAATGGTTTTTTGTAAATGATTAGCTAGAAGTTTTGTGATCAACTTAAGGCAGCAGTTGAGCAACATGATGGGTCAATAATCATTGACTGTTTCAGGGGCTCGAATTTTTGGAATGAGAGTAATGTGACCATAGTTGAGGCTTTCCAGGTTGAGAGTACCCTGATGGAATTCATCACATAGGCAGAAGAAGTCGTCTTTGATCACTGGCCATCAAGCTTTGAGAAAGGCACCGTTGAAACCGTTCAGGCCAGGTGCCTGATCAGGGGGCATTTCTTTAACTACATCATCAATCTCTTTTGTCATGAAGGGGGTGGTGAGGCTATCAAAATCCACATTGTCATGTAGCAGCTGGGAGAAGTTGAATTTCATCTGAGGTGGTATAGTTGTCCCCATACGAGTTTTGAAAGCCTCAAACAAGATAGACTCTTTCCCAGCATGGTCCTCCACCAAAGTATCCTCATTGATTTTCAAGCTAGAAATGAAGTTCTTTCGGTATCTTTCTGTGGCTACTGCTTGGAAAAATTTGGAGTTCTCATCACCAAATTTAATCCATCTAATAGTGCATCTCTTTTTTCAATAATCTTTTTGGTGTTGAAGGAGTCTAAGCAGATGTTGTTCTAAAGGATTAGTAGGAGGCACGACAATAGAAGCGAGACCGATAATTTCAACTTTATTAGGTAATTATTTATTATGGGGTTGTCTATGAAATTTGGAGAATTAAGACTATGAGACACATCCCCAAAACTTACAGTAATAGTTTCCTTCTCACAATCTATTTTCGCATTAAGAGTATTCAAGAAAGGTCTATCAAATATTATGGGACAAAAATCATCTTGTGGGGAACCAAGAACTAAAAATTCAATAGGATATTTTATTTTCCCACACAAGACTTCGAGATCTCTAACAATCGAAATTGGTGAAATAGTATCTCTATTGGCAAGCTTAATGGTAACATCAATATCTTCTATTTCAGCAGGTGCAGTATCATTCATAATTTCTGGATATAAGGTAAAGGGAATTGCACTCACACTAGCACCCAAATCACATAAGCCATGATAACAAAGATCTCCTATTTTAACAGAAATACAGGCATGCCAACAACTGGTTTATGTTTATCTTTACTATCAGGTCTAGCAATTCTACCAGCTTTATCACAAAAAACAAATAACATGCCCATCAATATTATCGACCAAGAGATCTTTAACCATAGCAATACTAGGTTCAACTTTAATTTATTCAGGGGGTGTAGGTGTTCTAGTATAACTCTTACGTACCACAGCTGAAGCTTTAGCATGTTCCTTCATCCTAACAGGGAAAGGTGGTTTCTCAATATAAGAAGTACGAACAATAGGATCAACACTATAAGTAATAGTTTCCTATTCAGCCTTAATAGGTTCTACTATTTTTACTTCAATGGGAGGATGATATTTAAACTACTTCTCCTTAGGGAGATCAACATGAGTAGAAAATGATTAACAAAAATAAGCTACTATTTCAGAGTCAAGTCCATACTTAGTGCTAAATTCATGAAAAGCATCAGTATCCATAAAAGATTTAACATAGTCAAACTTAAGGTTTATACCTGACTCCTTACCTTCGTCAAGTTCCCAATCTTCAGAGTTGTGTTTAATTCTTTCCAATAAATCCCATTTGAATTCAATAGTCTTCTTCATAAAGGAACCAGTACAAGAAGTATCAAGCATGGATTGATCGTTACGAGAAAGCCGAGCATAAAAATTCTGAATAATAATTTCTCTTGAGAGATCATGATTGGAGCATGAATATAACATTGACTTAAGCCCCCCCCCCCAAGCTTGAGAAATATTTTCTCCTTCACAAGGCCAAAAATTACATATATAATTCCAATTTCAATAGGTTGTAGTTCCATGATCCAATATCATCACATAGCCTATACCATGTCAATGCCTTCTCCTTCAAAGATAAAGGGAAGACCTTCTTCTTTAATTCATCATTGGGCAAACCTACAAGCTTAAATAAACCACAAACTTCATCCACAAAGATATATGCATATCAGGATGTGTTCCATCTCCTTCATAAGGATTAGCTAGCAGTTTCTCTATAATACCCAACGGAATTTCATAATAAATATTTTTAGCAGGTTCAGTAGGTTGAGGGGCAACTCTTTGGTCTTCCGGTCGAAGTGAAGATATCCCTAACAAACCCCTCAAAAGATTATTTTCCATAGTAACAAGTGACAGTAAATTTCAGCACACTATATAAATTTTTCCTTACCAAATTCCACTCATGAAAGGCGCTTCACTCCCCGACAATGGTGCCAGAAAAGAGTCTTGATGACCCAAAAGTATAGGGGATCTAACGTAGTCCTTTCGATAAGTAAGAGTGTCGAACCCAATGAGGAGCGGAAGGAAATGACAAGCGGTTTTCAGCAAGGTATTTTCTGCAAGTAGTAAAATTGTCGGTAACAGATAGTTTTGTGATAAGATAATTCGTAACGGGTACAAGGAACAAGTGTAGCAAGGTGGCCCGATCCTTTCTGTAGCAAAGGACAAGCTTGGACAATTTCTTGTATCAAGCAAAGCGCTCCCGAGGACACATGGGAATTACTGTTAAGTTAGTTTTCATCATGCTCATATGATTCACGTTCATTACTTTGATAATTTGATATGTGGGTGGACCGGTGCTTGGGTGCTATCCTAATATGTATCCAACGTATCTATAATTTATGAAGTATTCATGTTGTTATATTATCATTCTTGGATATTTTACAATCATTTTATAGCAACTTTATATCATTTTTTGGGACTAACCTATTGACATAGTGCCCAGTGCTAGTTGCAATTTTTTGCTTGTTTTTCACATCATAGAAAATCAATATCAAATGGGGTCCAAACGCAGAAAAACTTTTTGGAGATTTTTTTCTCGACTAGAAGACACACGGTGGGCCAAACAAGTACCAAAGGGAAGCTCCGAGGGCAGCACAACCCACCAGGGCGCGCCTAGGGGGCCAAGCGCACCCAAGTGGGTTGTGCCCACCTCGGTGGCCTCCTGCACCGCCTCTTTGCCCTATAAATTGCCAGAAATTCCAAAAACCCTCGAGATAACCGTATATCAGAAGTTTCATTGCTGCAAGCCTCTGAAGCCACAAAAACCCAATCTAGACCCCGTTCCGGCACCCTGCCAGAGGGGGAAATCATCACCGGTGGCCATCTTAATCATCCCGGCGGCCACCATGATGAGGAGGGAGTAGTCCACCCTCGGGGATGAGGGTTTGTACCAATAGCTATGTGTTTAATCTCTCTCTATCTCTCGTGTTCTTGAGATGGCACAATTTTGATGTATCGCGGGGTTTGTTAATATAGTTGGATCATATGGTGTTTTCCCCTCTCTATCTTGTTGTGAATTGAGTTTTCCCTTTGAGATTTCATTTTATCGGATTGAATACTTTTATGGATTTGAGAACACTTGATGTGTGTCTTGCTATGAATCCCTATGGTGACAATGGGGTATCATATTGATTCACTTGATATATGTTTTGGAATTCAACTCGCGCATACCCTAGGTGACGTTGGGGTAATCTATGCATAGGGGTTGATGCACATTCTTATCTTTGTTTCTCCGGTAGAAATCTTGGGGCACTCTTTGAGGTTCTTTGTGTTGGATTGAGTATTATGAATCTGGAATTGTTTGATGCATATCACATAATCAACTCACGGGTACTCGCAGTGACATTGGAGTATCTAGGTGACATTAGAGTTGGTTGATGAGTATCATATGGTGTTATTTTAGTACGACTCTTGGTTAGATCGATCGGAAAGAATAGATTGGTGTTATTTTAGTATGAATTATAGGATAGATTGATCGGAAAGAATAGCTTTGAGTTGGTTTCGTACCCTATCAACAATTTCTTCTTATGTTCTCTGATAGATAGGAACTTTGGAGTGATTCTTCATCACATGTCGAGGGATGGTTATATGATTTAATTATATTAGCATTGTTGAGAGATATTGCACTAGCAAAAGTACATACCATAGGCCTCATTTTCAAGCACTGCAATACCGTTTGTGCTCGCTTTTGTTACTTACTACCTTGCTATTTTTTATTGTTCCAATTACAAGAATCAATATCTACTATCATTACTACGCTTGTATCACCATCTCCTCGCTGAACTAGTGCACCTATACAAGTTACCATTGTATTTGGTGTGTCGGGGACACAAGAGACATTTTGGTATTTGGTTGCAGGGTCATTTGAGAGAGACTATGTTCATCCTACACCTCCCACGGATTGATAAGCCTTAGGTCATCCACTTGAGGGAAAATTGCTATGGTCCTACAAAACTCTACGCTTGGAGGCCCAACACGAGTCTACAAGAACAAGTTGTGTAGTAGACATCATGTCCTTACTTGGATAAGCCTCCCACTTATGATTAACCCCTCTCGCAAGCTTCTACAACTACAAAAGATGAATTAAGATAAATCTAACCATAGCTTGAAACATATGGATCCAAATCAGCCCCTTACGAAGCAAAGCATAACCTAGGGTTTAAGCTTCTATCACTCTAGCAACCCATCATCTACTTATTACTTCCAATGCCTTCCCCTAGGCCCAAATCATGGTGAAGTGTCATGTAGTCGATGTTCACATAACACCACTAGAGGAAAGTCAACATACATCTCATCAAAATATCGAACGAATACCAAATTCACATGCTTACTTATAACAAGACTTCTCCCATGTCCTCGGGAACAAACGTAACTACTCACAAAACATATTCATGTTCAAGATCAGAGAGGTATTGAATATTGTTAAGGATCTGAACATTTGATCTTTCACCAAATAAACCAACTAGCATCAAATACAAGGAGTAATCAACACTACTAGCAACCTACAGGTACCAATCTGAGGTTTTGAGACAAAGATCGCATACAAGAGATGAACTAGGGTTTGAGAGGAGATGGTGTTGGTGAAGTTGTTTATGGAGATTGACCCCCTATCTATGAGAGGATCGTTGGTGATGATGATGGCTTGGATTTCCCCCTCCAGGAGGGAAGTTTCCCCGGCAGAACAGCTCCACCGGATCCATAGATTGGTTCTGCCCAAGTTCTGCCTCGAGACGGTGGCGCTTCATCCCGGAAGCTCTTCTATCATTTTTTCTAGGTCAAAAGCTAGCATATAGCAGAAGATGGACACCGGGGACCTGCCAGGGGGCCCATAAGCCCTAGGGGCGCGCCCAGGGGGGTAGGGCGCACCCACCAGGTTGTGGCCACATGGTGGGTCCCCTCTGGATTTTTCTTCTCCCAATATTTTTTTGTATTCCAAAATAATTCTCTGTAAATTTTCAAGACTTTTGGAGTTGTGCAGAATAGGTATCTCAGATTTGCTCCTTTTCGATCCAGAATTCTAGCTACTGGCATTCTCCCTCTTCATGTAAATCTTGTAAAATAAGAGAGAAAAGGCATAAGTATTGTACCATAAAGTGAAATAAATGTCCATAATGCAATACATATTGGTATAAAACATGATGCAAGATGGACGTATCAGCCACTGCGCTGCCCCTCTCACTCAC
Source organism: Triticum dicoccoides (assembly GCF_002162155.2). Taxonomy (NCBI): domain Eukaryota; kingdom Viridiplantae; phylum Streptophyta; class Magnoliopsida; order Poales; family Poaceae; genus Triticum; species Triticum dicoccoides. Next base: position 433,191,873 of record NC_041381.1, read on the forward strand.
CCCGCCCCCACCCCGCTTGGAATCAACGTGCGACCTCCCCAGCCACGGCAGCGCGCACTGCCTCCACTCACCACCGGCCAGATCCGGTCGGATCTCTTATCTCCCTTGCTGGCGGCCACTTGCCGGATGATGGTCTTCCGAAGATCCACTCCAATTAACTCCGCGTGTTTCCTACACCTCCGGCAAGTCTTTTGCCCCACCAAGCCCACCTCGACTGGTGGCCCCTCGAAAATCAATGGATCCCAGCGAGATTCGGCCATGGGTTTCATCTGAGGAGTACAGTTCGACCCTAGCGGTGATGAAGTGCAGCTCTGGATCCGCCAGAGATCCATGGCGTCATGGGTCCTCCCTTGCTGGAAATGTGTGTGCCCGCTCCTCAACCGCTGGAGCAGCAGGTACCCCATGCCGCAGTTCGTCGCATTCATTTGTTTTTTCTATGAAAAAAGTGAAGTGCACTTCCATGATGACTATTCTTGCGGTTCAGATTAAATTTATTTTTAACATGGCCAGTTTAAAATGTGATGCAAGAAGTCGCCGTCCTATTTTTTCTGAGGTTTGGGGTGCACCGCAGTCCCTTGCGTGTGTTCGTGCAGTGCATGAGTGCACATGAAGAAGTCCCAGCAGTCTGTTTGGTGTATTTTCAGCTCACTTCAGTTTCGTGCCGGGAGCTCACTTTAGTTTCACTTGCCCGCGACGCAGTGCAGCTCGGTGCACTTAACCCCTATTGGCAGAAGGATTTACGACACGCTGCCGGTGTGTACACCATCACTGCTGCTACAGTTCGGCAACTAACCCATGTACAGTCTCAGGTGACCACAAGTTCGCGTGCGTACAGTTCGCCCGCATGACCTCTGGCGAGAAATGCACTTCGTTTGAGCGAGGCTTGATACGTCTCCAACGTATCTATAATTTTTGATTGTTCCATGCTATTATATTATCCATCTTGGATGTTATATATATATATATATATATATATATATATATATATATATATATATATATATATATATATATGTTATTTTGTATTATTTTTGGGACTAACCTATTAACCTAGAGCCTAGGGCCAGTTTCTGTTTTTCCTTGTTTTTGAGTTTTAGAGAAAAGGAATACCAAACGGAGTCCAAACGAGCTGAAAATTTACGGTTATTTTTTTTGGACCAGAAGAAGCCCCCGAAGCAAAAGAGTTGGGCCAGAAGAGCCACGAGGCCTCCGCAAAGGTGGAGGTCGCCCCCCCTAGGGCGCGCCCTCCGGTCTTGTGGGCTCCTCGTGGACCCCTCCTGACTTGTTCTCTACGCCAAAATTTCTTATAAATATAGAAAACCCACAAAAATAAACCTAGATCGGGAGTTCCAGCACCGCAAGCCTCTGTAGCCGCGAAAAAGCTCTCGGGACCCTGTTCTGCGACCCTGCCGGAGGGGGAAAGCATCTCCGGAGGCCATCTTTATCATCCCGGCGCTCTCCATGAAGATGAGAGAGTAGTCCACCCTCGGGGCCGAGGGTATGTAATAGTAGCTATGTGTTTGATCTCTTTCTCTCTCTCTCGTGTTCTTGATTTGGCACGATCTTGATGTACCGCGAGCTTTGCTATTATAGTTGGATCATATGATGTTTCTCCCCCTCTATCTCCTTGTGATGAATTGAGTCTTTTCCTTTGAGGTTTTCTTATGTCAGATTGAATCTATGGATGTGAAAGCACTGTATGTATGTCTAGCGATGGGATATCTGTCATGACAATGAGATGTTCTGTTGATCCACTTGATGTATGTTTTGGTTATCAACTTGCGGATTCCCGTGTTGACATTGGGGTAATCTATGCATGGGGTTGGTACGCGTTTTCATATTCCTTTCTCCGATACAAATCTTGGCATACTCTTGAAGTTCTTTGTGTTGGATTGAATATTATGAATCTGAGATTGCGTGATGCATATCGTATAATTGACCCACAGATACTTGTGGTGACATTGGAGTATCTAGGTGACATTAGGGTTGATTGATGTGTGTCATATGGTGTTATTTTACTACGAACTGTAGGGCTGTTTGTGACAATTATAGGAATAGCTCACTGCATTGATCGTAAAGAATAACTTTGAGGTGGTTTCGTACCCTACAAGCAATTTCATCTTATGCTCTCCGCGATAGGAACTTTGGAGTGATTCTTCATGCATGTTGAGGGATTGCCATATGATCTAATTATGTTATCATTGTTGAGAGAACTTGCACTAGTGAAAGTATGAACCCTGGGCCTTGTTTCCAAGCATTGCAATACTATTTTCGCTCACTTTTACCACTTGCTACCTTGCTGTTTCTATATTTTTGGATTACAAAAACCCTTATCTACTATCCATATTACACTTGTATCACCATCTCTTCGCTGAACTAGTGCACCTATACAATTTACCATTGTATTGGGTGTGTTGGGGACACAAGAGACTCTTTGTTATTTTGTTGCAGGGTTGTTTGAGAGAGACCATCTTCATCCTACGCCTCCAACGGATTGTAAACCTTAGGTCATTGTCGGTGTACTAAAGTAGGGGCTCTCCTTTGTACCCGTTACTAAGTGCAGGGCGGTCAGAGCCGCGCCCACGACCACACTAAGCAGGGCAGAGGGAGAAGTCAAAGCCGCAAGACGACCAGAGCAACGCCAAGACTAGAAGGGCAAGGAGGCAAGGTGGTTCTCCCCGGCAAGATCCTTGTCGGGGAAGCCTCCGCAACTCCTCGGCAGGAGCCTTGCCAGAGCAACTTGCCCAATCCCACGCCAGCAGAACACACCACCTCTGAGCCCAAGGTTTGCAAACACCATCAACCTCGTTGGAACTAGGGCTCGGGAGGCACTTCTATGGTGGCATGCAGATCTTTGTGAAGACAAAGAGTAGAAGACGATGATCCTTGGCGAGATCTTTTCCAAGGAAATTCGCAAGACCTCCGGCAAGATCCTTGCTTGGGACGACCACAATGCCGCGGCAAGACCCTTGCCGGGCCCCGGCAAGGCCCTACATCCGCAGGGCCACAACCAGGCCCACGCCTGCCAAGGTCCCACCGCCATTCCCATGCAGCTGCCAGCCCACCAGCTAGGCAGACACCTGCATGTCAACAGGAGGCCTCTAGGCCAACTCGGTGACGCCTACGTGGCAACATGCAAATCTTCGTGAAGACCCTACCACCGCACCACCTTAGCTGTCTACCAGCTTACATGGCACCACACGCCCCGCTGGCTTGGACGTGTGTCAGAGGAGGGCAGAGCAGCGACAAACGGGACGGGGGTTAGTTTCCATCCCCGATAAAGTGAAGGGGACACCTAAGGGGCGCATTAAATGTGTCTTGTCCCGTAATGGCTAGCGATAAGCTTAGCCACTGTGCATCAATGCCACCTCTTGTGTGCCACTGTGGCGATCCCCTTGACTATAAAAGGAGGCCCGAGGCATACTGGAGAGGGATTCAGACCACTTATCAAGTTATGCATCGTAGCTAGCTCAAGAACTCCAAGAACACTCAAATAGACACCAAAACAGGACTAGGGTATTACGCACGTCGTGGCTCGAACCTGGGTAAACAACTCATGTGCTTGGACTCACTATTGATCCTGCTCTTCTCTCGACCCCGCGCCCTACAATCGTAGTAGGGATTCCTGTGATCCCATAGGTGTCATTTTCACCGACATCTTTGGTGCGCCAGGTAGGGGGCGCCTGTGGAGAGAATCTGGTTCAGTAGTTGGTCCCACAGCTCTTCATCGCCATGGCTTCCAAGGAAGAAGGCGACCGAGCGAGCGTCATTGTCGGCGGATGCGGTGAACGCCCGCGCGGCGACAGAAAAGATAAGTTGTGCAACACTTTTAGTATCTCCTTTTTATATATAAGGTTATTTTCCTCGGAGATCTTTTCACCTGTACGAAAAACCTGCACGCAGTGGTGCCCTCCATTGTTGGCAACGCCCTTGGTCTGTTTCGAGCCCTCTCAACAGATCATGCGACCGCGTCGAGAATGGCAGGGTGGCCTTCCGTTATTGGCAACGCTCTCATTCTGTCTCGAGTCCACTCGATAGTCCGAGCGGCCTCGCTGAGAACGGCAAGGTGGTTCGCCTGGCGGCAAGCATACCTAGCCGGCCGCTAAAGGATCCGTCCTTCAAAGTGTAGCGGTTTGGGTTTACGCGCCGGCAAGCTTTCCCAATAAACATAGGGTGGACATATAGAGGGAGATTGAATAGGGAAATAACATGCATCATACCAAAAGTATTGCAGAGTATATATTACATCAATTGTTGTCGCGGTTCTAACTAAAGATAAAAATTGTCTTGGTCATGAACCTGCAGCGGCAACAAGAAACGGGGTGCCTAATCCTGGCGCTAGCCCTCAACCCTCTGGATTCCACCGACGCGACTAATGATGGGCTCGATGCGCTCCTTGAGCACCATGAGGTCCGCATCGCCCGGCAAGCTATCCAGCGCGGCGTAAAAGTCGAGGTTGGGGTTCTAGTATGCCAGTTTGGTGAGGACCTTGGTCATGGCACCCCGGCAAAGTATCCAGGCCCCATCGACCAGAGAGCTCTTCCAGTTAGAGCGGTACCGCACCAGGGCCCCAAGAACACCTTCAAAGAATATGGTCAGCCTGGCGTTGGGAGTCACACTTGGTTCCGGGGTGTACCTCACGTCTGGCATCCCCATATCAACCAGCTTCTCGGTGATCCTGTTGGCGATGTCGACAAGGCGGCTGATCCAGAGCTTCTCGCCCTTCACGTGATCTTCGTGGTTGGCGGCCTCATTCGCCCGTAGCTGCTTCTCCTTCGCCAGGCGCTGGGTCAGGAGCCCCTCCCAGGTTTTGGCCTCCGAAAGCGTACCCTCAAGGCCCTCCAGCTTAAGCTTCAGGTCCTTGATGGCATCGTTGGCCATGGAGAGCAGCTCAGCCTTGCCGAGGACCGCGACACGTGCCTTGATTAGAGCCCCGTTGAGCATGTCTTTCTCCTTAGACAACTCCAAGACTTGGTTCTTCAGGCCATCCATCTCCGCCTCCAGCTCCTTCACCTTGTCGTCATGAGCCCGGGCTTGAGCGTCAAATGCTTCTTGATGCTTCTGCTCCAGTCCCTGGGTTTGCTGCGCAACAAGCTTCTCCACCTCCTCATCCTTGCCGCAAAGCATGGCGGCAAGCGCCGCCTCACGAGTGACAAGATCCTCCTCCTGGGAGTTTAGCGCGGCCTCGCGCTGGTGACGAACGGCCTCATCCTTGTCGGCATGGGCCTTCACCGCCTCCTGGGCCTTCTTGATGTCAGCCTGCTTCAGGATGAGCTCTTGGCCATGCTCGACCAGCTGGTCCTGGGCGGCCTTCATCTCCTCATGAGCCTGGCGGAACCAGGCCTGCGTCCAGGCGACGCGCTCCTCGAGGCCTGCCTCCTCCATGTTCACCACCACCTCCTTTGACTTCACCTTATCCAGACGGGTGCGATGAGCACCTGAAGCTTGTTGAAGCTGACGCTCATGGCCTGGAGGAGGCGCTCCTCTTGGGTACCGCCACCACCAGCGCTCGTCTCTTCAACAACCTCAAGCCCGGCAGCGACAAGCACTTCATCGTCAAATACTTCTCCCTCTGTGGGCGCTCCCGTGCCCGCCGTTCCAGGAAGGTGGACGAACAAGTCATCGCCCCACCTTCAAATACTTGCCCGAGCCGGAGGCGGAGGCGGAGGAGGGTTGATCGTCGGCCATCCCCTCCTCGGCAGCGGCCTTGCTAGCCTCCTCGGCGGCGCCCTTGCCGGCCTCCTTGGCGGCATCCTCAGCATCCTTGGCGGCTTCCTCGACAGCGATCTTGGTGGCCTCTACCTCAGCATCCTTGGCGACCTCCTGGTCCGTCAGGGGAGCGCCTAGATGCCAAGAAGGAGGGTAAGGCAAGGCCGAACCAAAGATCAGAAAGAAAGAGAAAAGAAGAAACAAGCAAAGACAAGGGGCGAACGAGCTCACCTGTGTCGGGCTGGGAAGAAGTGGCCCCCTCCCCACCAACATCCGGTGCCGGGGTAGGGCCACCAGCGCCCAAGTTCGCCTCCTCCTCCTCCGTGTGCATAGGCTCGATGCTTGGCGCCCTTGCAGGGGTGTAATACCCCGGATCCGATGCGCCAGGTGTCTGCCAGTTATTCACCGTCTTTGCCATGTCATTTTCTTGCGTGTTGCATTTTATCATGTCATCATGTGCATTTCATTTTGCATACGTGTTCGTTTCTTGCATCCATTTGGGTTCCGCTGGTTCTCTCCGTTGTCCGTTCGGAGTCCAGACCTCTCGCGCGTGCCCGTCGCCCCCTTTTCCCTCTTTTCGTGTGCGGGTGTTAAACTTTCTCGGAATGGCCTGAGGTTTTCCAAGCGGCCATGGTATAGCACCGGTAGACCGCATATCAAGTTTCGTGCCAATTGGAGGTCGTTTGATGCTCCAACGGTTAACCGGGTAACCATAAAGCCCCCTTTTGTCTTGCAGCCCAACACCCCTCCAAAGTGGACGATAACCCATCTAAACCCCCTCCATGCTCTCCGGCGTTCGATCACGATCGCGTGGCCGAAAACCGCTCCCCATTTGGACACACCTA
>NC_041381.1:433198907-433205575 GCF_002162155.2 Triticum dicoccoides
CGCGCCTCAAGCGCCCGAGGCTGCCGCCTACCCAGAGCGCCGCCGGGCTCCGCCGCCCTGTGCCCCGTCCACCGCCGGCGTCCCGTGCCCGTCCGTGCCCTACCGCCCCGCGGATCCGCCGCTCCGCCACCTCGCCCCGCGCCAGATCGAGCCGGATCTGGCCGGAGGAGGGCCTCGCCGCCCCAATCCGTCTCCCTTCGCGCCCGGGAAGCCGCCCCTCGCCGGAGCTTCGTCGACCCGCCATGGCCGTCCTCGAGCTCGGTCGGGACCTCCTCGTCCCGATCCGGCTCGTCCACCCTGAACCCTCCAACCAAACGGTCGCGTCTCGCCTGGATCTCTCCGTCCTGCTCGTCCCCGTCCATTTTTTCATGCCTTATCTCTTTGCATACTGCTCCGTTTTGTGCGTGTAATATGTCAAAATGTTCTTCATGAGATTCTCCACATTTCATTCCATTGTGTGATGTTTATTTTAGTGCATATTCATGCCTTAATCATCGTTGCAAGAGTGCTATATAATGTTGTCTGCTGTCTGTTAACAGAACATCCTCATTTGTCATTTTTTCCATGTTTAATGTGTGCCTCCTATGAGCATGAGCTCTACATGTGTTTTGAACTACATCATGCCATCTTTACAGTGATGCCATCCATGTATTTTTGTGAGTCTTGTAGTAAGTGCATCAAGCTTGTTAAGTAGGGTACTTGCTGTTACTGTTTTGCTAGGTTGATTCTGTTATATTTTGTTGCTATGTCAACCTGCTTCTATAAGTCATTCTATGCATAGTCTGGAGATGTTCACAAAGGATGTTTTGTTATACATGTCATTCTATATTAATCCATGCCCCTGGTTGAATTTATAGCCTGCTGTAGCTTGTTGTAATCTTGCTCCAAATTGCTAAATAATGTTGCTGTCAGCCTGTTAACATTATGTTCAGTTTTGCCATGAGCTTTGCTAGTGATCCATGCACCCTACGAACTTTCTCTTGCCATGCTTAGCTTCATACATGTGTCTTGTTATTGTTGGTCACCTTGTAATGCCATGTATTGCTCTGTGGTGAGTGTTACAAGATCACCAACATGCCTACTTATTGTTGTTCCTGCCATGTATGAATCTGTCATATCATTTGCCATGTTTACATGGGTGCCATGATATCTTATGATCCTTTTGGCTCATGGTCAGTAATGGACTTTTGTTCTATGCAATTAGTAGATTCATGCCATGCCTTTGTTTGCCATGATAAGGTCATGTAGCATGTTGTTTGATAGCTCTAAACATTGCAACCTGATGTTATTTCTGCTAAGTCTGAAACTGTTATTATTTGCAATCTTGCCATGTGTTTTGGAGCATGTTCTAGTGATTTCTGGAGATAGCTCAGTGTTCATGTTTTGTTATGCTTTACCTATACATCATGCCCATGTCTTTTTTTCATGTTGAGATGTTGTAGCATATTGTTTTGATGCTTGCTAGATGCCTAGTTGCTATTTTGGACAGATTGTTGTTATATCATGTTTAGGTGTATGCGTTGAACCGTTGCTCCGTTTTGAGTGTGCTCTATATGAAACTTGCTTGATTTTGCATGTAGTTTCATATTATCGTGTTGCATCCATGTTTTGAGGTTTTTTCTTGATGTTTGTGTGCATTTTGCATCAATGCCATGTTTAACTTGTTTTGCTCATATCTTCTAGGCCGTAGCTCCAAATCTAATGAACTTTATATGTAACTTGACTAGAATCTCGTGTAGATCATCTTGGTGCATATTAACTTGTTGATTAACAACTTGAACATAATGTTTATTCAGATCTGGACCAACTTCGAAATTTGCACATGAGGACTTACCGGATTTGTTATATGTTGTTTCTGGCCTCATTTAAACTTGCCTTGATGTGTTGTTCTTGTATGAATCATCTCTTGCCATGAGTAGCTTCATGTAGTCTTGTCTTGCATCATACTTGTTTGTGCATCATGTCATGTTCATGTGTGGTGTGTTTACCATGTTGTGTGCTTCTTCTCGATAGTTCCTGTTTCGTTGCGATCGTGAGGATTCGTTCGTCTACACTTGGTTCGTCTTCATGGCTTCATCTTCTTCACGGACTCGTTCTTCTTCCTTGCGGGATTTCAGGCAAGATGACCGCTACCCTAGATCTCACTACTATTATTGCTATGCTAGTTGCTTCGAGTCTATCGCTATGCTGCGCTACCTATCACTTGTTCTTCAAGCCTCCCAAATTGCCATGTCAGCCTCTAACCTTTTTCACCCTTCCTAGCAAATCATTGCTTGGCTATGTTACAGCTTTGCTCAGCCCTCTTATAGCGTTGCTAGTTGCAGGTGAAGTTGAAGATTGCTCCATGGTCGACAGGATTATGTTGGGATATCACAATATCTCTTATTTAATTAAGGCATCTATATACTTGGTAAAGGGTGGAAGACTCGGCCTTATGCCTGGTGTTTTGTTCCACTCTTACCGCCCTAGTTTCCGTCATACCGGTGTTATGTTCCTGGATTTTGCGTTCCTTACGCGGTTGGGTGATTTATGGGACCCCCTTGGCAGTTCGCTTTGAATAAAACTCCTCCAGCAAGGCCCAACCTTGGTTTTACCATTTGCCTCACCTACCCCTTTTTTCCCTTGGGTTTTCGGAGCCCGAGGGTCCTCTTTATTTTAGCCCCCCCGGGCCAATGCTTGTCTAAGTGTTGGTCCAAACCGAGCGATGTCCGGCGCCCCCTGGGCAACCAGGGTCTATGCCAACCCGTCGTCTTGCTCATCCGGTGTGCCCTGTGAACGAGATATGTGGAGCTCCTATCGGGATTTGTCGGCACATCTGGGCGGCTTTGCTGGTCTTATTTTACCATTGTCGAAATGTCTTGTAACCGGGATTCCGAGTCTGATCGCGTCTTCCTGGGAGAAGGAATTACTTCGTTGACTGCGAGAGCTTGTCATGGACTAAGTTGGGACACCCCTGCAGGGTATAAACTTTTGAAAGCCGTGCCCGCGGTTATGGGGCAGATGGGCATTTGTTAATGTCTGGTTGTAGATAACTTGACACCAGATCCGGAATTAAAATGCATCAACCATGTGTGTAGCCGTGATGGTCTCTTTTCGGCGGAGTCCGGGAAGTGAACACGGTTTTGGGTTATGTTTGACGTAAGTAGGAGTTCAGGATCACCTCTTGATCATTGCTAGCTTCACGACCGTTCCGTTTGCTCTCTTCTCGCTCTTATTTGCGTATTTTAGCCACCATATCATGCTTAGTCGCTGCTGCAACCTCACCACCTTACCCCTTCCTTTCCCTTTAAGCTTTGCTAGTCTTGATACCCATGGTAATGGGATTGCTGAGTCCTCGTGGCTCACAGATTACTACAACAACAGTTGCAGGTACAGGTTGTGCGATGATCATGACGTGAGAGCGATGTTTGCTTGTTTTGGAGTTCTTCTTTGATTAGGGGATAGGTTCCAGGTCGGCAGCCTAGGCTAGCAGGGCGGATGTCGTTTGAGTTTCTATTTGTGTTTCATCCGTAGTCGGATGTTGCTCTTATGTAAGATGTTATCGTATTCGTGTGGCATTGTTTGCCTCTTGTATGTATCCCCATCTATTATGTAATGTTGATGTGATGATATCCACGTTGCAAAGCATTTCAATATGCGGTTCTATCCTTGGTGGGACCTTCGAGTCTCTTTAGGATAGTATCGCATATTGGGCATGACAAGTTGGTACCAGAGCGTCGACCGACCATAGGATCCCCCTTGATTAATCATGTAGTTTGGCCGATGTTGAGTCTAGAAGAAAACTATTTTTGGAGTTTAGTTATATCGGAGAGTTGGAATTCTTTTTACTCCTCAGCCCCTTCATCGCTCTGGTGAGGAATCTTGACGTAGGTGTTTTGAATTACTCCTCTTCCCCTTCAAATTTTCTTTAGGATCACGCAGTTGTTTTTCGGTCGTTGGTTCTCAGCTCTTTTCATCCGGTGCATTTCTCATCAAGTTGACTCGAGCCTCTTCATCTTTCAGTTCAATCCTAAGTTGTTTTCTTTTCCCACCCGCCCACCCTTTTCTTCTTGGAGCCGGAGTTCGTAGTCGAGTATCCATCCTATTCGTGCGAAGTCTTTGCTTTCTTTCCTCAATGATTCCAACTGGTGTTTTCTCTTCAAGTTATTCGTCGGTTTCCCCTTTGAAGTTTCCTTTGTTTTCCCGCCCTCCCACCCTCTTCTTCCCGGAGTCCGAGTCTGTTTCGACCATCAATTTCATTCATGTGGAGCCTCTTCAGTCTTTTCTCAATTATTTCAACCGGTGAATTCTCGTCTCGGTGGACATTCTTCATCTCTTTTCTTTTCCGGTGGATTCAATTCAAGTTTTTCGGTAGTGATTATATTCTTTCCCTCGGCTCAAGTGTTTCCCCTGCTCGTTCGCCTCTCGCCAGTTTATCCTTCCGGAGAGTTCAAGACATCCCAGGAGTTTCGTCGGCGTTCCAATTAATTCGAGGTTGTCACCTCATTCAAATATTTCAATTGTTCCAGTGTATCATCTATCTGTTCAACAATCCTTTCCAACTGTGCTTTCCTTTAGTGGGCCCTAACCCATAGGTCTTTTCCCAGGATCTTACCTGACTCTTCTAATTCCCCGGAGTTATTTTCAATTCTTTTCAAGTGTGACGTAAGAATGGATTGCATCAGTCACATGCCTTTTCCAAGATCGATTTCAAATCATTTCATTGTTGGCTCAACCCTTTCGCTTTTCATTCTCCCGGAGTATCTCAGTAATTTTGGTGGTGTTTCTCGTCGTCATTTGAAGACCGACGAAGAGTTTTTCCTCTAAATCTTGTCCGTTCTTCCGTAGATTCGTGGTTCTAGCTTCTTGTTACCCTCTCGAATTATTCCATTTGTCGTATATTCCTTTTTCTCACCTATCCGGAGTATGTCAGGAGTTGTTTTCCCGTTTCTTTTCACTGGAGGCCATCATTTCAGCTATCGTTATCCAATTATCCCAATGCTTCATTCAAGTGTTCTTTAATCAGCTCATGATCTATTTGTTCTTTTGCATCTAAATCCCCCTCAAGCAGATTGGTTCTTCTAATTCTTCCCGGTGATTTAGTCTCTTTCATCAGTCATTTCTGAATTCTTACGGTGGTTCATTCAAGATTCTTTTTCTTGATTATCATTCAATCCATTCGTTCTTTCCAATCTACCGGTGGTTCATGAAGACTCTCTCAAGTTTTGTGCTATACCCCCTTAATCCTTTTCAAGAAGAATAAGTCGTATGAAAAATCCTTTCCTTGTCATCAATTTAATTTGATGAAATATAAGCATACAATAAATCTTATTCTTATTTCATCCAAGTGAGTAATCCCTTCCTTTGGAGTTCATTCCTGTTGAATAAATTCTAGTTCCAAGTGTTTTCATCTTTCCTTTTCCCGGAGTTCTAATTACTCGGCCATTTCGTCGGAACCTCCATCTAAATCATCGTAAGGCTCATCTTATTCTTTCACCCTTCATTTCTATCTCATCATCCTTTTGTCACCGGAGTTCTTCATGGTGGTTCTTCATGATTTAATTCATTCTTCAAGAGTTCATCAAGATTTTGTTGGAGGAGTTCAAGTATCTTGCCTTCTCGCGTCTTCCAAGGAGGCTATCGAATTCATTCGTGGTGGTAGTTGTTATTCTCTCATCAGTTCTTTTCCTTCCATTATTTCAATTCTTCCGGAGGCATGGCGTTGTTTATCTCATCAAGTGCCATCCCGTCTTGTGAAGCTCGTGTTCTATTCCTCCATGTTTCAGCCGGAGTGCTGCCTAAATCCTTTCAGTCTTATTCGTTTCCCATCTCGTTCTAACCGGAGTGCTTTCAGAGTCTATCGTGTTTCCATGAGCATTTGATTCTCGTCATTGTCATCGTTCCTCTCTTCTTCTCGAGTGCTCTCGATTCTTTGCTTCTTCTCTTGAGTTCTAGTTTCACCTTATCCCTTTTCCCTTCCGTCTTGGTCCTGAGATCTCGGGATGAGATCTCTTGTTAGTGGAGGAGAGTTGTAACGCCCCGGATCCGATGCGCCAGGTGTCTGCCAGTTATTCGCCGTCTTTGCCATGTCATTTTCTTGCGTTTTGCATTTTATCATGTCATCATGTGCATTTCATTTTGCATACGTTTTCGTTTCTTGCATCCGTTCGGGTTCCGCCGGTTCTCTCCGTTGTCCGTTCGGAGTCCAGACCTCTCGCGCGCGCCGGTCATCCCCTTTTGCCTCTTTTCGTGTGCGGGTGTTAAACTTTCTCGGAATGGCCCGAGGTTTGCCAAGCGGCCTTGGTATAGCACCGGTAGACCGCCTGCCAAGTTTCGTGCCATTTGGAGATCGTTTGATGCTCTAACGGTTAACCGGGTAACCGTAAAGCCCCCTTTTGTCTTGCAGCCCAACACCCCTCCAAAGTGGCCCATAACCCATCCAAAACCCCTCCATACTCTCCGGCGTTCGATCACGATCGGGTGGCCGAAAACCACTCCCCATTTGGACACTCCTAGCTCCCTCTACCTATATATATGTGCCTCCCCCCGAAGATTCACGGATGAATCCCCCCGAAACCCTAGTCTACTTCCTCTCCGCGTCGCCGGACAAAAATCCCGCCGCCCGGACATGTCCGCCGTCCTCAGCCGGCGCCCCGCGCCAATCCGGAGCCGCCACGTGGCGCCCCGCC
>NC_041381.1:433205927-433267287 GCF_002162155.2 Triticum dicoccoides
CGCCGCGCTGTGCCCCGTCCGCCGCCGACGTCCCGCGCCCGGCCGCGCCCTGCCGCCCAGCGGCCTCCACCGCTCCGCCACCTCGCCCCGCGCCGGATCAAGCCGGATCCGCCCGGAGGAGGGCCTCGCTGCCCCGATCCGTCTACTCCGTGCCCGGGGAGCCTCCCCTCACCGGAGCTTCGCCGGCCCGCCATGGCCATCCTCGAGCTCGGTCGGGACCTCCTCGTCCCGATCCGGCTCGTCCACCCCGAACCCTCCAACCAAACGGCCGCGTCCCGCCTGGATCTTTCCGTCCCCCTCGTCCCCGTCCATTTTTTTCGGAGGTTGATTTTTCACTAAGTCCCCAGATCTTGATATTTTCATGCCCTGTTCGACATGCCTTATGTCTTTGCATACTGCTCTGTTTTGTTCGTGTAATATTTCAAAATGTTCATCATGAGATGCTCTACATTTTGTTCCATTGTGTTATATTCATTTGAGTGCATCTTCATGCCTGAATCATCATTGCAAGGGTGATATGTAATGTTGTCTGCTGTCTGTTAACAGAACATGCTCATTTGTCATTTTTTTCCATGTTTAATGTGTGCCTCCTATGAGCATGAGCTCTACATGTGTTTTCAACTACATCATGCCATAATTATAGTGGTGACATCCATGTATTTTTGTGAGTCTTATAGTGAGTTCATCAAGCTTGTTAAGTAGGGTACTTGTTGTTACTGTTTTGCTAGGCCGATTCTGTTATATTTTGTTGCTATGTAAACCTGCTGCTACAAGTCATTCTGTGCATAATCTGGAGATGTTCACTAAGGATGTTTTATTAGACATGTCATGATCTATCCATCCATGCCCCTGGTTGAATTTATAGCTTGTTGTAATCTTGCTTCAAAGTTGCTAAATAATGTTGCTGTCATTCTTAGCTTTGCTAGTGATCCATGCACCCTATGAATTTGCCCCTGGTTGCTAAATAATGCCCCTGGTTGAATTAAGTTCAGTTTTGCCATGAGCTTTGCTAGTGATCCATGCACCCTATGAATTTGCTCTTGCCATTCTTAGCTTCATACATGTGTCGTCTTACTGTTGGTCACCTTGTCATGCCATGTATTGCTCTGTGGTGAGTGGTACAATCTCACCAACATGCCTACTTATTGTTGTTCCTGCCATGTATGAATCTGTCATATCATTTGTCATGTTTACATGGGTGCCATCATATCTTCTGATCCTTTTGGCTAATGGTCAGTAAGGGACTTTTGTTCTATGCAATTAGTAGATTCATGCCATGCCTTTGTTTGCCATGATAAGGTCCTGTAGCATGTCGTTTGATAGCTCTAAACGTTGCAACCTGATGTTATTTCTGCTAAGTCTGAAACTGTTATTATTTGCAATCTTGCCATGCATTTTGGAGCATGTTCTAGTGATTTCTGGAGATAGCTCAGTGTTCATGTTTTGTTATGCTTTACCTGTACATCATGCCCATGTCTTTTTTTCATGTTGAGATGCTGTAGCATATTGTTTTGATACTTGCTAGATGGCTAGTTGCTGTTTTGGACAGATTGTTGTTATATCATGTTTAGAGTGTATGTGTTGAACCGTTGCTCTGTTTTGAGTGTGCTCTATATGAAACTTGCTTGATTTTGAATGTAGTTTTATATTATCATGTTGCATCCATGTTTTGAGGTGTTTGCTTGATATTTGTGTGCATTTTGCATCAATGCCATGTTTAACTTGTTTTACTCATATCTTCTAGGCCGTAGCTCCAAATCTAATTAACTTTATATGTAACTTGACTAGAATCTCGTGTAGATCATATTGGTGCATCTTAACTTGCTGTTTAAGAACTTGAACATAATGTTTATTCAGATCTGGACCAACTTCGAAATTTGCACATGAGGACTTACCAGATTTGTTATATGTTGTTTCCGGCCTCATTTAAACTTGCCTTGATGTGTTGTTCTTGTATGCATCATCTCTTGCCATGAGTAGCTTCATGTAGTCTTGTCTTGCATCATACTTCTTTGAGCATCATGTCATGTTCATGTGTGGTGTGTTTACCATGTTGTGTGCTTCTTCTCGGTAGTTCCCGTTTCGTTGCGATCGTGAGGATTCGTTCATCTATGCTTGGTTGGTCTTCATGGCTTCATCTTCTTCACGGACTCGTTCTTCTTCCTTGCGGGATTTCAGGCAAGATGACCGCTACCCTGGATTCACTACTATCATTGCTATGCTAGTTGCTTCGTTCTATCGCTATGCTGCACTACCTATCACTTGTTTTTCAAGCCTCACAAATTGCCATGTCAGCCTCTAACCTTTTTCACCCTTCCTAGCAAACCATTGCTTGGCTATGTTACCGCTTTGCTCAGCCCTCTTATAGCGTTGCTAGTTGCAGGTGAAGTTGAAGATTGCTCCATGGTGGACAGGATTATGTTGGGATATCACAATATCTCTTACTTAATTAATGCATCTATATACTTGGTAAAGGGTGGAAGACTCGGCCTTATGCCTGGTGTTTTGTTCCACTCTTGCCGCCCTAGTTTCTATCATACCGGTGTTATGTTCCTGGATTTTGCGTTCCTTACGCGGTTGGGTGATTTATGGGACCCCCTTGATAGTTCGCTTTGAATAAAACTCCTCCAGCAAGGCCCAACCTTGGTTTTACCATTTGCCTCACCTACCCCTTTTTCCCCTTGGGTTTCTGGAGCCCGAGGGTCATCTTTATTTTAGCCCCCCCCGGGCCAATGCTTGTCTATGTGTTGGTCCAAACCGAGCGATGTTCGGCGCCCCCTCGGCAACCAGGGTCTATGCCAACCCATCGTCTTGCTCATCCGGTGTGCCCTGAGAACGAGATATGTGCAGCTCCTATCGGGATTTGTCGGCACATCCGGGCGGCTTTGCTGGTCTTGTTTTACCATTGTCGAAATGTCTTGTAACCGGGATTCCGAGTCTGATCGGGTCTTCCTGGGAGAAGGAATATCCTTCGTTGACCACGAGAGCTTGTCATGGGCTAAGTTGGGACACCCCTGCAGGGTATAAACTTTCGAAAGCCATGCCTGCGGTTATGTGGTAGATGGGAATTTGTTAATGTCCGGTTGTAGATAACTTGACACCAAATCCAGAATTAAGACGCATCAACCATGTGTGTAGCCGTGATGGTCTCTTTTCAGCGGAGTCCGGGAAGTGAACATGGTTTTGGGTTATGTTTGACGTAAGTAGGAGTTTAGAATCACCTCTTGATCATTGCTAGCTTCACGACCGTTCCATTTGCTCTCTTTTCGCTCTTATTTGCGTACGTTAGCCACCATATCATGCTTAGTCGCTGCTGCAACCTCACCACCTTACCCCTTCCTTTCCCTTTAAGCTTTGCTAGTCTTGATACCCATGGTAATGGGATTGCTGAGTCCTCGTGGCTCACAGATTACTACAACAATAGTTGCAGGTATAGGTTGTGCAATGATAATGATGCGAGAGCGATGTTTGCTTGTTTTGGAGTTCTTCTTCTGCTTCTTCTTCAATCAGGGGATAGGTTCCAGGTCGGCAGCCTGAGCTAGCAGGGTGGATGTCGTTTGAGTTTCTGTTTGTGTTTCATCTGTAGTCAGATGTTGCTCATATGTAAGATGTTGTCGTATTCGTGTGGAATTGTTTGCCTCTTGTATGTATCCCCATCTATTATGTAATGTTGATGTGATGATATCCACCTTGCAAAGCGTTTCAATATGTGGTTCTATCCTTGGTGGGACCTTCGAGTCTCTTTAGGATAGTATCGCATATTGGGCGTGACACGGGGACGCCCCCCGGGGCGGCGTGGTTGACGGGGGCGGCGTGTTGGGGGTGGCCCCCAGTGGTTCCTCTTGCGTTCGTCCTTCTCCTGCAACCACAACAAGGTCAGTGCCAAAAAGATCACCCCCCCGGCACGCGTTGATGAGGAGTGGATGATGAATGTACGCTAGGGGCTCGGACGAGCGATGTGCCGCGGGCTGCTGTTCAGGCTGCTCACCACCACCAGCGGCGCGTTTGAGGTGCCTGCCGGGCGCTGGCTGCCCGCCGAGGCCTTGGCCCTCTTCGCCACCCGCTGGGCCATAGCCTCCATGTCCCTGCCAAGAGAAAAACAGATCAAGAATGGCAGCACGATTGAAAAGGATGGGGACGACGGAGAACGAAATGCTTACTCGTCCTCCACCTCCTCTTTTGTTGCCTTCCTCTTCCTCCTAGGGCTGAGGGATGAAAAGTCGAAGGCGACCTCCGTGCCAGCATCTGCGGGAGGAGGGGAAGGCGAAGGAGTCCGGAAGCATTTGGACGAAGAACAGGCGGTTGTCTTCTTCTTCACCACCGCCACCTTCTTCTTTGATGCTGTGCCCCTCGTTTCACGCACGGTCTCCCCCTGGGCCCCTTGCGACCGCTCGGCCCTGCCGGATCGGACCGGCTCGCCAGAGCTGGCCTGACGCAAGACGCGTCCTTTCCTCATAACCGAGGTATTGTCGGCTTCGGCCTCCTCCTCGAACAATTCCTCGACCACATCTTCAACAAGGGTGGCGTCGGTGTTGACGCTGCCTGCCTCCCTGGCAGAATTTTCCCACTGGGCGAACTCCTTCTCCTCTGCGGCCACAGCAGCCTTGTTCTCCATGCTGCCCGCATTGCCGGCCGCCTTGATAAGATCCGTCTCTGCCACCCTGGTGGCAATATAGTCCAGCTCCTCTTGGGTGGTGTCCTAGATGAGCAGTGGCTCCTCGTGGTCGAGCTCCTCCACCAGGGTGTCGAAAAACTCCTGCACCACGTGTGCCAGGGGCTAGGCCCAGCCCAGGACAAGACCGTGCGTGTTGAAGTCCGGCATCATGTCAAGGATGTCGGACTGGCGGGACTTGTTGCTCAGCGGGACCACACCCGCCGGACTTCGCGTCCTTGCCGATCCTCTCCACACTGCCGTCGGTAAACATGTCAAGTTGGAAGAGCCTCTAGCAATACTAGGCGTGCCCCATCATCGTGAGGTTGTGCTTCAGGCCGGGGCGGAGCCTCATGATGTTCGCCGCGTTCCTGAAATCCCAGGCCGGCCTGTTGTGCAGCGAGGCGATTCAGCGGCGGATAAAATCCGCCCCATTCATCTCAAGGGTGAGCCCGGCCTCGGTGAGGTGGCGAATCCTGGTGGTGGCGATTGAGAACTTCATATCATGGGCGTCGAGGTTGCTCCAGGCCGCATTATGGATCAGCGGCTCCTAACGAATGCCCCGGCAGAACTCTAGTGGGTTCTTCTCCACAATCCAGCACCACCGACCCCTCCACTCTTCCCACCTCTCTCTCGAGGCACATTCCAGGTATGCGCCTTTTCTTGGGCCCTCGGGATCCAGGCGATGCTCCCAGAAAGGGCGCCCCCAGGTTGGATGCGGGGGTAGAAGTAGTGGCGGAAGAGCGCTGTGCTAGGGAGCACCCCGGAGAAGCCCTCACAAAGGTGGGCAAAGAGCGCCAAGCCCGCCACGGCATTTGTCATAAGATCCAACAGATGGAAGCCAAAAGTCCGCATGATATCGTTGAAGAAATCAGAGAAAGGGGGGCAAAGCCCGCAGAAGAAGAAATCGACAAAAAATGGATACCTCTCTGAGACGGCCTTGTTGCAATCGGCGGGGAGGACATGGGTGGCAGGGTGCCCCGTCGTTAGCGTCCCCCACAACGGCTTGAAGTAGTACCTGAGGTCGAAGACGTTGATTGACGACGGGGACAAGTAGGCGAATTGCGCCCACCGCGCTACCGCCTCGCTCTCCGGCACCTCCTTCTCCTTCGCGTCCTAGGTCGCTCCCTTGGACTTGCTGGGTTTAGGCGCCATGGCGGTTGGAGGAGGGTGAGGGATTAAGAGCACTGGAAGGCACGGCGGCGGCGAGCAAGTGCAGGAGCTTGAGGGGGAAGAAGTACGGGATGATGGTTCCGAGATTGGGGAAAGCACATGGGGTAAATGAGCAGCACGCCCCGCAGTTATTCCTTTTTATGGGGAAGACGCGGGCCGCCTCTTTTCCAGTTAACTGCGATGTGACACCTGCGTGTAGCAGCTACTCCACGCATGATCCCCACGTCACACATGGACCCCACGTCGCACATTTAACGCAGGTCGTGGGGGAGCGTAGCAGGCGGATAAAAGTTACTGCGGTAAAAACCGTCCCGCCTCCCGCGCACCATTCTGGGCCTAGCCCAACAACGCATTGCGCTTATGTGTGGCCCAGGCCCAGGGGCTCATATCGGTGTACTAAAGTAGGGACTCTCCTTTGTATGCCTTACTAAGTGCATGGGCAGTCAGAGCCGCGCCCACGACCACACTAAGTAGGGCAGAGGGAGAAGTCAAAGCCATAGGACGACAAGAGCAACACCAAGACCAGAAGGGCAAGGAGGGAAGGTGGTTCTCCCCGACAAGATCCTTATCGGGTCAGCCTCCGCAGCTGTGACAGCCTGATTTTGGCCCTTTCTTTTTCTTTTGTTTTTCCGAGGTTTTTGCCTGAGTTTTTTCTTTTTCGTGACTTTGTGGTCTGGAAACTGAAGAAGATGCACTCTTCTTTGCTTCCAGAGTGGCTTGTCATATCCAAATCCTTCCCTAGACCTTTCCATTTCCACCTTGGACCAAATCCCAATATTCTTTTTATTGAGAATATTCCTTATCTATTAAAGGAATAACTCAAATTGCCCTAGGTTGTGAAGCAACCTATATTTCCACCACTCCAAAAATTCCCAAATAACTCTCATAATTTTTTTGGGTCATATATTGATCAAATATGGCAAAACTTTTCATTGCCATGTTCGAAAATAATTCCCCAATAATTATCCTTCATTTTTGTCCAGTGTGGTTTTCTATGAAGGAAGTGCCACCTATCTTTTCTTGATTGCTCCCTAACTCCTTGAGCATGCTTATATGTCCAAATAATTGCCTCATTCACAAGTTCAACTTTATTTGCCTAGCCAATCTTCCTCGGTGAATTTTCAAAGTTTCTGTCTGACAGAAGACTTTCTGAAGGAAGTACTATCTAGGAGTGCAAAAATGAGATGAACTTTTTCACCCTCCTTAATGTGATCATATTAACCCCCTCCACCCATTGGCAGCCCCATCCAATCATCTATGTGAGCACAGGAACAAATCTTTGATTCTGGAATTATTTTCAGGTTGTGAAGCAAGTGTATTTTATATTGCTTAAAAGATCCTGATAAAATACGAGATCATTGTTATACCCATAAAACATTTCTCCACCTATTTTGGCATCATTTCATTGATACATTTGACCACCAAAATTATTTCAAGTTTCTGGTCAGCAGAGATGTTTGTGAAGCAAGTACCATTTTGGCTTTGCCAAATGGTATGATACTTGGTGAGCATCTTCATATGACCAAATCACTAAGCTTTGCCCAATATTAGCCCAAGTTGACACTCCATGTGAGTGCAGCATCATGATCTAGTTTCTGGACCATTTTGGTCAGTTGTGAAGCAACTGCAGTAAATATTGGTCCATTTCTTCCCAAACTCTCCAGGACTGTAGTCCTTCCTAGCCTAAACACCCCAGACATAACACTTGACACATAGCAGCTCCCTGTTGATCACACTGAGCTGATAAAGTTTACTGCAGTAAACTTCAGAGCTCACTAACCTTTTAACCGTAGCCATTTTCACCAAAGTACCACCGCAGTTGAAACCACCCTTCGAAGGACTTACCACTAGACTACGTTGGCCAGCCATTTGGCTCTTCTTGATGCCAATCTGCGCTGTGACCACCGCTTTGGCATGCAATGGCCGCGTCCAGAATGGTTTCTTGCTCGGGCCCCTCCCCCTCTCGTCGGCTTCGCGCTCGTGATCATGTCCCTTGGCTTCCTCTCATCGTCGTCGTTCCCCTGGACCCCTCTCCCCCTCCATCCGCTTCCTCACCGACGCTCACAGCCGAGCACCCATGAGAGCATAGTGCACCGACCGTCATCTTCCTCCTCGGCCGCATCCTCCATGGGCTCCCTTTGGCCCTCTTCTTCCCCATGAGCTCTGCCCTGTGCCTCCCCGTCGTCTTCCCCGAGCTCATGCGTGAGCACACGCGTCCGCGGTGCTGTCCACACATCCGCGGCGGTGCCAGCTCGGCCACCTTGCCCCGCGGCTATTTAAGCCCTCCCCGAGCCTCTCCGAGCTCACCACTGGCCTCCTGCACCTTTTATAGCCCCGCCCATACACTTCCCCGAGCTCGAGATGCCCTCCACGACCACCATTGCCGCCGCCCCCTCCGGCCTAAATTTGGCCGAAGCCGAGCCCTCCTCCACCTCTAGCCACCACCATCGCCTTCCCCACACTCCGACGAGTCTCCCCTACCCTTCCCCTCGTCGCCAGAGCCCCTCTAGGGCCATGCCCCTTGACCAGTCGCCGCCTTTGTAGTCCCCATTGCCACGGCCTCCCCTCCGCTCCACCCTCCCCGGCGCTCCATCTGCCTCGAGATGGAGGCGGCACCATCCTGAAGCCGTCGGTGCCCTCGCCTTGGCCTGGAGCGGCCGGAGTCGGCGGGGCCAGCGCCGGCAGCACCCCTGCCCTCCTTCTCTATTCTCTGTCGTGGCCAGGCATGGGAGGAAGAAGAAGGAGGCGTGGGAGGAGAGAGAAAATGCGGTGGGTCCCGCCTGTAAGCGACCAAAGAGCCGGCCCCGCGTTGACCTGTCCATGTTGACGTGGATAAGTGGAGACACATTTGGGCGTCTAAGTTTTCATCCACCGAAAATGTATTTCGTCAAATGCGCTTTCAGTTTTCTGTCCATGCCCCTGTTTGAAAGTATTTTTCTTGCAGATAGGTCCCTAGCAGAAAACACGCCATAACTTTTTATCCGTAACTCCAAATGAGGTGATTCCAAAGCCCACTTCTTTGTTTCATCGAGCCCATTCTGTTGGTTTCATTTTCACTATGGTTTAATACTGCGAAAATTACCATTTTGCCCCTGCCCTTAATCAGCCCCCTTCGAGAGAGAACATTTTCCGACGATTCATTCTGCGAGTTTCTCGCACTTCTCCCCGCTTGATTTATTCCACCCCAGGCAAGCCACAATACCACTTGCATGATAGTCATACAGTAGCCATGGTTTTCAACTTGAACCTTTATTAAATGTTTGCTCGTTGAAAAGATGGTTATCGTTGTTCCGGTGATGTTTAGAGTTGCATTTTCACTTTTGTGCAATGTTGTCTTGAACTCTGTTATCATGTTCTACCTGCTAGTATTACCTTTCATATGTTTATGCTTGCTAGTAGTACATGTTGATGTTGGTGATGGTCGTGCTAGTCAGTATGCCATGCTTAGTGGATATGATTTATTGTTGATATGGTGGATAGTTATGTGATACCCTCATGATTATGTTGATATCATGTTCATGCATGTTATCATGGCTCAGCATATTTGCATTCAAGTTAACCGAATTAAATTGAACTTGAAAAAGCGTTGGCTGAGTCATGGTGCCGCTGAATCGATGCTGACCAGTGCAACCACGCTTACCGGTATGTGAGGGTCCTAACTGGGTCTATTGTTGTGCCTCTCGTTGGTGCCTCTAATGAGGGAAGGTTATGGGCGCGCGCTACCCTGATCAGGTAGGCGGACATAAGCCTTGTGTGCCTGTTGATGAGTTTAAGGATCCGGGTCCCAGAGTGGATCGTGGCCACGACGATGGTCGTTGTGTCTTGAGGTAGACACAGGCCACCCATGACTTAGCCCAGAGGGGAGTGAGTCGGAGTGGCCGGGAGAGTGTCATGGCAGTAGGACGGTTTTCTCGGAACGCTGTTGGTCCACCCGAATGGGAGTGCGAGGCCATAGGTTCCGTAGTGTGGGTACAGTGTACTAACCTCTGCAGAGTGTGTATTAAATCTATCGATAGCCACGCCCGCGTATAAGTGCCCAGTTCGAAAGTAGGTCACACCGTGAGTCAACAGTAATAAGAATAACTTGATTAATGACAACCCGTGGTTGTGATCGTCGTAAGGATCACGGGCCAAGTATTGGTTGTGGTTGTGATCGCCGGAAGGATCACAGTTTGGGACCAAGTGTTGGTCTTGGTTGTAATCGCTGTAAGGATCACCGTGGTATCGAGGATATCGAGATGTTGTATATTCGTGATGTTGTGCGAGAGTCGTGGGTAAAAATCCAGCTCCTTGTGGTCATTTAATGATTACTACGGTATTGTGTATACCAAGCTTGATTTGATCCTGAGATGATCGTGTGATGTCCGAGGTTGGTAAGTGATGCATGTGTTGGTTATGAGGTAGCACGAGCAGAATAAGTGGTGCATATAGTGTCATCATGTTGCATGTTAGTATCGTCATGCCATGCTCCTACTGTTCTAGCTGTATCACGTTTATGTTGGTCATGCCATGTTATTCTGATGATCTCATGATAATTCCTGTTTAACTTGTAATTGCCATGCTGTTGTTTGTCTTGAATGCTTCTGGTTAATGTGAGCTTGCAAGTAAATTCAATGTACTGACCTGGCGTGTCATGCCAGTTTGCAGGTCATGACGCTTGTGATTGCTTGCTTTTCGTGGTTTCCGTTTGTGCGAGCTAGGATAAACATTCCAGCCAGAGTCCTTGCAGAGTGGAGTTCACCACCGTCGTCATTGTTCTGCTGCTAGAAGTTTTTCCGCTGCATCGTGTTGTTCTGCTGCTTGCATAGAGCAACTGAGGATGGTGTAGTGTTGCCGTGCCGATGTTATACATTGTAACATCGGAGACCTTGTAATCATATCCGTGTAATAATAATAGAGAGCTGATTTGTTCTATGCAAAGCAGTGATGTATTCTAGAAGACTTCTCCTCGATCTCTGGGCTGGAATACGGGCATAACGGTTTTATCTGAGCCGGGGTGCCACAGGCTTGGTATCAGAGCAGGCCTGGCTGTAGGACGCCCTAGTCAGCGCGAGCGGTAGAAACCGGTAGAAATCGGTAGTATAGAGTCTGGCTTGTTTATTTCCATTTGGTTGCTGCATTTGTTTGTTGCATAGCATGCATATAGCCTTAGTATTTGTACTAACGGTTTATCTGGTGAGTGTAGCTGGCATCGGTTCGGATCCACTACAGCTCAACCTTTGCATTTCCCCAGTTTCTTTTTCTTTCGGTGTTTGGTGTCATTTCTGTCCCATCAGAGTGATGCCAAGTGATCCCGACACTGTTTGCAAAAATGGTGCTCAGGTATCGCGCTGATGTCTTTCCTTCAGTCATGTCTATCATTTCGGTGATGGACATGCTTCTATCCCGGATCATTCTTTTAGTTTGTCGCGTTGGCAACCCTTAATGATCTTAGTTATCAAGAAAGGGCAATGTCAGCAGCCATTTTTCCCCGTTATCCTATTTCTTGGACGAGTACGGATCTTTTTCTGTCTGCTTGATAATAATGTGGTTGCGTCCTTCGTGTCCCACTGCATAATTACCGAGTGCATCCTCGCCTCCGAGCTAGTTCAGGTTACCACCTGGCTAAGCTAACACTTGGTGTAGCGCTGTTTACACCAATTCTTCCACACATTTATTCATCCTCGTGCACATCATCACAGCATATTAGACCGCAATACTAGAGTTTCCGCGAGATTTGTGTGCTTAGGTGTGCATGCATATTATTGTGTGAGTAGCAATAATATGTGATAATTTCTTGATTAATTATATTAGTAGAATGCTTGTGTGCTTTTGTTTTAGTCGTTTCTGTTGTTCTTTTCTTTGGGCCTTCAGTGTTACAAAGTTTTCCCTTATTAAAGTTGCTCGTTAGCCGACACCAGCCCCGAAGAGTCAGCAAGAAATGCATATATTTGGAAATTTAGCTAAACAAAATGGAATTATCAACAGACTGCAATGAAAATTGGAATATCTCGTCTGAATGCAAAAGAAATCCTGGGTGGACCATCAGTATCAAGTTTGCATTAGCGTGCACTCATCACAACAAAATGATTAAATCAGCAAGAAGATAAATTGTGTGCAAGGTTGACAGAATATTATCAGTCAAAGGTATGGCTCAGATACAAGTTTGATTCTTCGTTGAGAATGATTTTGACACATGATATACCCGGAAGCAAGCAAAAATATGGCATATATTTAATACTCAGAAAGGAGGATAGTCCTGCAAAACCCCGTTTCATACAATTAATCACTAACAAAAATATTAAGATGGTTATATATGTGGTAATCGGTCTGCATATCACAATAAGAAGCTTCTTGTGGAAGCAACCCACTTTTCCCTTGCAAGCTACCAGAGAAGCTTTCAAGGAAAGATTCATCTATCTTCCTCAGTATGATACATGGATGACTTCTCCCGCAAGGTACTCTACCTTCTTCAGTAAGCAACCGCAAAAGCATCCGGCATAAGGTACTGAGTCTTTCCCCAACAAAGTCTTTAAGGGGGTAAGCTTCTGAAGCACGATACCTAGTATTTTTTAGCAAGCTGTCCGATGAAAGTTTCGAGCACAAGCCAGCAAATATTCCTTAGTAAGACATTGGTACAAGGTAGTACACTGTGAATTGACAGCATATCACAGTGAATCCCAAGAATCAGATCCGCAACATTTTGGTCAGAATCGAGAATCAGTCAGAATACACGTCTGTCTCGGAATCAGGTCCTCATAGATATGCAATGAGCATACCATCAAGATCTTACAAGTCACTCGGATGAGGATCTGATAACCACGTGAAGATGATTAAGAGAAGAAATTCAGTATACACCGCAGTGTGACAAAGGATAATGAGGATTGACGACATCAACGAGCTCAATACAGGTGATCTTGATGAGCCCTTGTCCCCTTTTCTCCAATGACGGCACCACGCCTGTGATCCAAGCTATTTCTAGCTATCCGGGGTGGATGCCGATTTTTGTTTCTCTCTTCAACAACTGTCACAAGTTTGAGCTGCTTTTCGGCCGTCTTGTACATCTGTTGAGTTTCTTTTTGTGATAGTAGCCCTATAGCTGCTTTTTTGGCTATTTTAGGGAGCTGCCACCTTCTTCTTATCGACCCGGTCTCATGCTCTGAGCTGCTTTTCCACCATCCTGAGCCGTGGTTGAGTTATTTTAGTAATGTCCCAGGTTTGAGTGGTAAAGTCCGTTCTGGTGGCTACAGACTTATTTGCCAATTTCTTGCAAGGGTTTCGGATGATCATTTCCCAATGATCAGAACTTAAGAGGTGTTGAACCTGCCATTTAATGGGTTACCTTATCAAAAAAATGAGGATAAACTACAATTGCCAAGAAATTGCACCGACAATACCTATGGTCATACGAAGAAGCAATATGGCCCAGCTCTTTCATCTAAAGATCCAGACCAAGAAAACAATAATGAAGGAGCAAGACCAGTGATGTAGGTATGAAAATTGTACACGACTCCCATGGTTCAGATCCACCGGACAGTCTAAGTCAGTACTGATCCACATGGATATGCCTACCGCATAAGTAATCGGCATGAGGAATAACAGTCTGGAAGCCTGAGTCCTCACTTATATGAATCATCATGGCTAGCCTGTCGTGAACAAAAATTTTCCGTCAGAACCACCGTCAGCCAAGTCTGCAGATATTATCATACAGGCCAAACCCTTTATGCTGGCCGCGACAGGAGACAATCAAATATTTGGTACAAATCTGATACTCACAACAGTGGAACCAGTTAGGATGATTCAGAAACTTCTGCGATGAGTCAGAATCTATTAGGAAATGGTTATGTTTAAACTCATTGTTTGGAACCCAAAGGACCTGCATTTAGTGGAGAAACCCAATGCAATGAGTCAGAGCTTGAGTTTTCATCAGAAAATTCTGATCATCATTACATGAAAGGTTGTCAGTGCCGGGTGGCACAACCAGCGGAAATCACTTTTGGAATTGTGAGACGGACCTATATTTCAGTCGTGATAATTAAATCACACTCAGCTAGTCAACAGATCTAAAAAGAAATTGGAGCCTATATAAGCATGGGCAAGCCAGGTAAGATCTGTCAGAATGTGGATACAGTAAAGCAAACCACCCAGGCCCAGTCAGATAAAAATTTAGTTGGGAACATCAATAAAGGAAAAAGGATACCCGAGTTGGAAACGGTTTCCTTAAGTCAGAATATTCATACTTGTTCCCTGACCAACCAAATCTCGAGGACGAGATTTCTTTAAGGGGGTAAGGTTTGTGACAGCCTGATTTTGGCACTTTCTTTTTTTGTTGTTTTTCCGAGGTTTTTGCCTAAGTTTTTCTTTTTCATGGCTTTGTGGTCTGGAAACTGAAGAAGATGCCCTCTTCTTTGCTTCCAGAGTGGCTTGTCATATCCAAATCCTTCACTAGACCTATCCATTTCCACCTTGGACCAAATCCCAATATTCTTTTTACTGATATTATTCCTTATCTATTAAAGGAATAACTCAAATTGCCCTAGGTTGTGAAGCAACCTATATTTCCATCACTCCAAAAATTCCCAAATAACTCTCATAAATTGTTTGTGTCATATCTTGATCAAATATGGCAAAACTTTTCATTGCCATGTTCAAAAACAATTCCCCAATAATTATCCTTCATTTCTGTCCAGTGTGGTTTTCTGTGAAGGAAGTGCCACCTATATTTTCTTCATTGCTCATGCTTATATGTCCAAATAATTGCCTCATGCACAAGCTCAACTTTATTTGCCTAGCCATTCTTCCTCAGTGAATTTTCAAAGTTTCTGTCTGACAGAAGACTTTGTGAAGGAAGTACTAGCTAGGAGTATACAAATGAGATGAACTTTTGCACCCTCCTTAATGTGATCATATTAACCCCCTCCACCCATTTGCAGCCCCATCCAATCATCTAGGTGAGCACAGGAACAAATCTTTGATTCTGGCATTATTTCCAGGTTGTGAAGCAAGTGTATTTTATATTGCTTAAAGAAATCCTGATAAATTACCAGATCATTATTATACTCATAAAATATCTCTCCACCCATTTTGGCATCATTTCATTGATCCAATTGACCACCAAAATTATTTCAAGTTTCTGGTCAGCAGAAATGTTTGCGAAGCAAGTATCATTTTGGCTTTGCCAAATGGTATGATACTTCGTGAGCATCTTCATATGACCAAATGACTAATATTTGCCCAATATTAGCCCAAGTTGATACTCCATGTGAGTGCACCATCATGATCTAGTTTCTGGACCATTTTGGTCAGTTGTGAAGCAACTGTAGTAACTATTGGTCCATTTCTTCCCAAACTCTCTAGGATTGTAGTCCTTCCTAGCCTAAACACCCCAGACATAACACTTGACACATAGCAGCTCCCTGTTGATCACATTGAGCTGATAAAGTTTACTGTAGTAAACTTCAGAGCTCACTAACCTTTTAACCGTAGCCGTTTTCACCAAACTACCACCGCAGTTGAAACCACCCTGCGAAGGACTTACCACTACACAATGTTGGCCAGCCATTTGGCTCTTCTTGATGCCAGTCTGCGCGGTGACCACCGCTTTGGCATGCAATGGCCGCGTCCAGAGTGGTTTCTTGCTCGGGCCCCTACCCTCTTGTCGGCTTCACGCTCATGAGCATATCCCTTGGCTTCCTCTCATCGTCGCTGTTCCCCTGGACCCCTCTCCCCCTTCGTCCGCTTCCTCACCGACGCTCGCAGCCGAGCGCCCACGAGAGCACAGTGCACCGACCGTCATCTTCCTCCTCGGCCGCATCCTCCCTATGCTTCCTTGGCCCTCTTCTGCCCCATGAGCTCCGCCCTGTGCCTCCCTGTCGTCTTCCCCGAGCTCATGCGCGAGCACACGCGTCCGCGGCGGTGCCAGCTCGGCCACCTTGCCCCGCGGCTATTTAAGCCCTCCCTGAGCCTCTTCGAGCTCACCACTATCCTCCTGCACCTCCTATAGCCCCGCCCATACACTTCCCCAAGGTCGATACACACTCCACGACCACCATTGCCGCCATGGCCGCCTCCCCCTCCGGCATAAATTCGGCCGAAGCCGAGCCCTCCTCCACCTCTAGCCACCACCATCGCCTTCCCCACACTCCGACGAGTCGCCCCTGCCCTTCCCCTTGTTGCTGGAGCCCCTCTAGGGCCATGCCCCTCGACCAGTCGCCGCCTCTCTAGCCCCCATCGCCGCGGCCTCCCCTCCGCTCCACCCCTTCCTGGCGCTCCCTCTGCCTCGGGATGGAGGCGGCGCACTACCCTGAAGCCGCCGGTGCCCTCGCCTTGGCCTGGAGTGGCCGGAGTCGGTGGGGCCAGCGTCAGCAGCGCCCCTGCCCTCCTCCTATGCTCTCTGTCGTGGCCATGCACGGGAGGAAGAAGAAGGAGGCGTGGGAGGAGAGACAAGATGCGGTGGGTCCCGCCTGTAAGCGACCCAAGAGACGACCCCACGTTGACCGGTCCTTGCTGACGTGGATAAGTGGAGACGCATTCGGGCGTCTACGTTTTCATCCACTGAAAACGTATTTCATCAAATGCGCTTTTAGTTTTCTATCCAGGCCCCTGTTTGAAAGTATTTTTCTTGAAGATAGGTCCCTGGTAGAAAACACTCCATAACATTTTATCCGTAACTCCAAATGAGGTGATTCCAAAGCCCACTTCTTTGTTTCGTCGAGCCTGTTCTGTTGGTTTCATTTTCACTATGGTTTGACACTGTGAAAATGACCATTTTGCCCGTGCCCTTAATCATCCCCCTCTGAGAGAGAACATTTTCCGGCGATTCGTTCCGTGAGTTTCTCGCATTTCTCCCCGGTGATTTCTTCCACCCCAAGCAAGCCACAATACCCACTTGCATGATATTCATGCAGTAGCCATGGTTTTCAACTTGAACCTTTATTAGATGTTTGCTCGTTGAAAAGATGGTTATCGTTGTTCCGGTGATGTTTAGAGTCGCATGTTCACTTTTGTGCTATGTTGTCTTGAACTCTGTTATCATGTTCTACCTGCTCCTATTACCTTTCATATGTTTATGCTTGCTAGTAGTACATGTTGATGTTGGTGATGGTCGTGCTAGTCAGTATGCCATGCTTAGTGGATATGATTTATTGTTGATATGGTGGATAGTTATGTGATACCCTCATGATTATGTTGATATCATGTCCATGCGTGTTATCATGTCTCAACATATTTGCATTCAAGTTAACTGGATTAAATTGAACTTGAACAACCATTGGCTGAGTCATGGTGCCGCTGAATCGATGCTGACCAGTGCAACCACGCTTACGGGTATGGGATGGTCCTAACTGGGTCTATTGTTGTGCCTCTCATCGGTGCCTCTAACGAGGGAAGGTTATGGGCACGCGCTACCCTGATCAGGTAGGCAGACATAAGCCTTGTGTGCCTCTTGATGAGTTTAAGGATCCGGGTCCCAGAGTGGATCGTGGCCACGACGATGGTCGTTGTGTCTTGAGGTAGACACGGGGCCATCCATGACTTAGTCCAGAGGGGAGTGAGTCGGAGTGGCCGGGAGAGTGTCATGGCAGTAGGACGGTTTTCTCGGAACGCTGTTGGTCCGCCCGAATGGCAGTGCGAGGCCATGGGTTCCGTAGTGTGGGTATAGTGTACTAACCTCTGCAGAGGGTGTATTAAATCTATTGATAGCCGCACCCGCAGATAAGGGCCCAGTTCGAAAGTAGGTCACACCGTGAGTCAACAGTAATAAGAATAACTTGATTAATGACAACCCGTGGTTGTGATCGCCGTAAGGATCACAGGCCAAGTATTGGTCGTGGTTGTGATCACCATAAGGATCACGGTTTGGGACCAAGCGTTGATCGTGGTTGTGATCGTCGTAAGGATCACCGTGGTATCGAGGATACCGACATGTTGTATATTCGTGATGTTGTGCGAGCGTCGTGGGTCTAAAATCCATCTCCTTGTGGTCGTTTAATGACTTCTACGGTATTGTGTATACCAAGCTTGATTTGATCCTGATATGATCGTGTGATGTCTGAGGTTGGTAAGTGATGCATGTGTTGGTTACGAGGTAGCCCGAGCAGAATAAGTGGTGCATATAGTGTCATCATGTTGCATGTTAGTATCGTCATGCCATGCTCCTACTATTCTAGCTGTATCATGTTTATGTTGGTCATGCCATGTTATTCTGATGATCTCATGATAATTCTTGTTTAACCTGTAATTGCCATGCTGTTGTTTGTCTTGAATGCTTCTGGTTAATGTGAGCTTGCAAGTACATTCAATGTACTGACCTGGCATGTCATGTCAGTTTGCAGGTCATGCCAGATTTGTTGCTTGCTTGTCGTGGTTTCCGTTCATGCGAGCTAGGAAAAGCGTTCCAGCCAGAGTCCCTGCATAGTGGAGTTCACCACCATCGTCATTATTCCGTTGCTATAAGTTTTTCCGCTACATCATGTTGTTCTGCTGCTTGCATAGAGCAACTGAGGATGGCGTAGTGTCGCCGTGCCGATGTTATTCATTATAACATCGGAGAACTTGTAATCATATCCGTGTAATAATAATAGAGAGCTGATTTGTTCTATGCTAAGCAGTGTCGTATTCTAGAAGACTTCTCCTCGATATCTGGGCTAGAATACGGGGCATTCCGGTTTTCTCTGAGCCGGGGTGCCACAGCAGGTCTAGCAGGAGCCTTGCAGGAGGAACTTGCCAAATCCCACGCCAGCAGAACACACCACCTCTGAGCCCAAGGTATCCAAACACCATCAACCTCGTTGGAACTAGGGCTCGGGAGGCACTTCTATGGTGGCATGCAGATCTTTGTGAAGACAAACAGTAGAAGACGACGATCCTTGGCGAGATCTTTTCCAAGGAAATTCAAAAGAGCTCCAGCAAGATCCTTCCCGGGGACAACCATAGTGCCGCGGCAAGACCCTTGTTGGGGCCTGGGCAAGGCCCTTGCCGAGGACATCCGCAGGGCTACAACCAGGCCCATGCCTGCCCAGGTCCCACCACCGTTCCCATGCAGCTGCCAGCCCACCAGCTAGGCAGACACCTACGTGTCAACAAGAGGCCTCTAGGCCACCTCAGCGACGCCTATGTGGCGACATGCAAATCTTCATGAAGACCCTACCACCACGCCACGCGCCTCGCTGGCCTAGACGCGTGTCGGAGTAGGGTAGAGCGGCGACGGACGGGACGAGGGTTAGTTTCTGTCCCCGATAAAGTGAAGGGGACACCTAAGGGGCGCATTAAATGCATCTTGTCCCGTAATGGCTAGCGATAAACTTAGCCACTATGCATCGATGCCACCTCCTGTGTGCCACTGTGGTGATCCCCTTGACTATAAAAGGAGGCCCAAGGCATACCAGAGAGGAATTCGGACCCCTTAGCAAGTTACACATCGTAGCTAGCTCAAGAACTCCAAGAACACTGAAATAGACACCAAAGAAGGACTAGGGTATTACGCACATCGCGGCCCGAACTGGGGTAAACGACTTGTATGTTTGGACTGACTATTGATCCCGCTCTTCTCTCGACCCCACGCCCCGCAACCATAGTAGGGATTCCCGTGATCCCATAGGTGTCGTTTCCACCGGCAGTCATCCACTTGAGGGAAATTTTCTACTGTCCTACAAAACTCTACACTTGGAGGCCCAACACGATTATACAAGAAGGTTGCGTAGTAGACATCAAGCTCTTTTCTGGCGCCGTTGCTGGGGAGGTTAGTGCTTGAAGGTATATCTTTAGTTCTTGCAATCGAATCTTTTCATTTCTTGTTTTATCACTAGTTTGTTCTGTAAAAGAAAACTACAAAGAAATGGAATTGAGGTTGCCTCATATGCTTCATCTTTTTAATGTCTTTCGTGAAAATGATGGAAAGGCAAATTGTGCTCAAGTGTTACAAGAAGAAGTCTATAAAATGTTTGGCATAAAATCTTTGTACGATGAGCATGATTGCAATGTTGTTAGTATGAATTCTATGAATATCCATGGTGCTAATGATATGCAAAGCTACAGGCTTAGGCATGGTATGTTTGATGAATCTGATATTTTTAGTCCCTCAAGCTTTGATGTGCAAATTTACTATGATGATAGCATACCTCCTATTTATGATGATTATATTGATGAAAGTGGGTTTAGAAGAGTGTCAACTTTAGGAAGTAATAATCCCACTATTTTGGAGGATGTTGAATCTATTCACAATTTTGATAAAAGTGGATTTGGAGAGGTCATAACTTTACTTAGTGATGAATTCACTATTTCAGAAGAGGTTCCAATTGATTATGAGAACAAAGTTGATATCTATGATGATTACTGTGATGACATGTATGCTATAAAGAATAATGATAACCATGAAACTTTTCATCTTGATTTTAATTTTCATTTGGATTATGCATAGCATGATAGTTATTTTGTTGAGTTTACTCCCACTACTATTCATGAGAAGAAATTTGCTTATGTGGAGAGTAATAAAAATTCTATGCTTGTGCATCATGAAAATAATGCCTCATGTGATAGTTATATTGTTGAATTCATTCATGATGCTACTGAAAATTATTATGAGAGAGGAACATATGCTTGTAGGACTTGCAATAATATCAAGTTTCCTCTTTATGTGTTGAAAATCTTGGAGTTATGCTTGTTTTGCCTTCCTATGCTAGTTGATTCTAGCTCCCATAAATTGTTTGATCACAAAATCCCAATGCATAGGAAGTGGGTTAGACTTAAATGTTCTAGTCATATGCTTCATGATGCTCCCATTATGTTTCAATTCTTATCTTTCATGTGAGCATCATTGAAATCATCATGCCTAGCTAGAAAGGCATTAAAGAGAAGCGCTTGTTGGGAGAGAACCCAATATTTACCCCTACTGTTTTTGTGTATTCACATGATTAATCTGTTGTATTAATCATGTTTTATAGCTTTTGTTTCAGTAAAGTGCCAAGTAAAGCCTTTGGGATAGTGCGGATGATAGTTGACTTGATTCTGTGCAGAAATAGAAACTTTTGCGCTCAGTCCAGGAATTTTAAAATTCACTGGAACGTGCTTTTGATCTGAATTTTACACAAGACTGATATACAAATTCCCTAGGTTGTCCTCATTTTTCAATTTTTTTGGAGTTACAGAAGTATACAAGTTTCCAGATTGCTACAAAATGTTCTGTTTTAAAAATATTTTGTTTTCTATGTGTTGTTTGCTTATTTTGATGAATCTATGAGTAGTATCGGAGGGTATGAACCATGGAGAAGTTGGAATACAATAGATATAACACCAATATGAATTTAGAATGAGTTCACAACAGTTCCTAAGTGGTGACTTAATTTCTTATACTAACGGAGCCCGTAAGATTTTCTGTTGAGTTTTGTGTTGTGAAGTTTTCAAGTTTTGGGTAAAGTTTTGATAGACTAAGGAATAAGGAGTGGCAAGATTCTAAGCTTGGGGATTCCCAAGGCACCCCAAGGTAATTTTCAAGGAAGATCCAAGCAACTAAGCTTGGGGATGCCCCGGATGGCATCCCCTCTTTCGTATTCGTCTATCAGTAAATTTACTTGAGGCTATATTTTTATTCACCACATGATATGAGTTTTTCTTGGAGCGTCATTTTATTTTGTTTAGATTTGCTTGGTTTAATTCAGAGACATTTTATATCTTTTAGTTCAATAAAAAAAGGTCAAGTATAGCCTTTACCATGCTTATTTTACAAGTCTGTACGTTGCTGTTTGAAAACAGAAACTTTGCTTTATGTTTTCAATATTGGTGAATAGTCAGAAGATGATAAAATCTTGAAATTTTTACATAATAAGGTACAACAAATTTTCCATAGTGTGGTAATTTTTCAGAATTTTTGGAGTTATGGAAGTATGATTGCTCTTGCATTCTTTATAGACTGCTCTGTTTAGACAGATTGCTATTATGTTTGCGTTGTTTGCATATGTTTGCCTATTTAATGATTCTATTTGAGGATAGGAGTATTAAATATGCAGAGGAATTTAGTAGGAAATATCAAATAATAGTTTTAGTGATTTGCTACAATAGAGAATGATAAGGTTTTGCATTGATTTATACTAACTTATCTCACAAGTTCTTGTTGAGTTTTGTGTGGATGAAGTTTTTAAGATTTAGGGAAAATGTGATATGAGAGGAATTAAGGAGACACAAAAGCTCAAGCTTGGGGATGCCCAAGGCATCCCCAATTAATATTTCAATAAGTCTCAAGCATCTAAGCTTGGGGATGCCCCAATTGGCATCCCACCTTTTTTCTTCAACAACTATCGGCTAGTTTTGGTTGAGCCTAAGTTTTTGCTTCTTCACATGATATGTGCTATCCTTGCAATGTCATTTTATTTTGCCTTGCTTGCTGTTTGAATAAAATATTAATATCTGAAATTTTTAAATGAGCGAGAGATCTTCACTTATATCTTATTGGAGTAGTTTGTCATCTATTCGTGTGCTTCACTTATATCCTATGAGTAAATGGTTGAATGATTTGAATACCATAATCTGAAATTATATATGTTTCATATGCTTATACCATGATGAGTAATGACTGCACATATAAGAAGTAGAGGTGGTAAATTTATTGAAAGTTAGCAAACATAGTATTGGTCACTTGAACAATTCATGAAAGAATATTGAAGGAAGAGAGATTTAACATATAAATATACTATCTGGGGCATCTTCTATGTTGTGAGCCCCATTAATTGTTTTCAAACCTGATCAAATTAGTTGAAGTTGGACAAGGAAGACTACTTAATGAGTTATGCTTGGGTATATTTATATAGAAGTTATATTATTATAGATCCTCCATCATGTGCTGCTTGCTTTTTAGAATCTTTTGCTAGCCAAAATTTCTGTACTAAGTAGAGATACTACTTGTACATCCAAAAACCCTTGAACCAAGTTTCTTCCATGAGTCCCCACCATATCTACCTATATGCGGTATTTACCTGCCGTTCCAAGTAAATTTGCATGTGCCAAACTCTAAACCTTCAAATAATAATCTGTTTTATATGCTTGAATCACTCATGTAGCGACTAGGGGTTGTCAGTATCTTCCATGCTAGGTGGGTTATTCTCGCGATGAGTGTTTATTCACTTATCATGCACGAGAGAGTGGTTGGTAATTGGGATGCCTAGTCCTATAATCAAACAATCAAAAATGAATTCGCAAATAATTAAACAAAACTCCCCCAGGATTGTTGATAGTTGGACGGTACCCGTTGTTTCGGACCAGCCGTGGAATGTGCTTGTTGGTGGTAGGGGAGTAAAAACTTTACCATTCTGTTTGGGAACCGCCTATAATGTATCTAGTATGGAAGATATTGGGAACTCTTGGTTGTTATGTTGACAATGAAAGCATAACTCTCAAAATTATTTTCATCTCTGTTTTAAAAGCTTCAAGCTCTGGCACCTCTGCAAATCCCTGCTTCCCTCTATGAAGGACCTATCTTTTACTTTTATGCAAGAGTCAGTAGTATTCCTTCTCATTCCAACCTACTCTTTAGTTGGCAAGCATCATGTGATGGGGAAGATCTAAGCATATATGGCCATTCAAATATATTTGATCATGAATTATTACTATTGACAATTATCTATATGATAAATAAGTTGGGAGGCGAAACATTAAGCCCCTATCTTTATCTGTGTTCAATGGATGCTATTTGTTCTAAAAATATGCTTTGAGTGGAGGCAACCAAGGAAGACTATATGATAGTTGAATATGTGGGATTTGCTAAATCAAAGCTCTTACATAGAACCTTCCTGAAAATAAGATGAATAACTTGTTAGGTTTTAAGAAAGTTTATTAGTTTATGGTCTAAGATTTAACATGTGAAAATTTATGACTCAGAGCATAGTTTGTTAGTTTTCAAGAAAGTTTATGGTCTATGGTTTAACATGTGAACCTATAAGCTACTGTTATGATATATGCTACAAAAAATAGATTGAAATTATCATTGATCAAACTTGTGCACTTGCTAGCATTCCACATCAAAAATTCTGTTTTTGTCATTTACCTACTCGAGGACGAGCAGGAATTAAGCTTGGGGATACTTGGTACGTCTCCAACATATCTATAATTTTTATTGTTCCATGCTATTATATTATCCATCTTGGATGTTTTATATGCATTTATATGCTATTTAATATTATTTTTGGGACTAACCTATTAACCTAGAGCACAGTGTTAGTTTCTTTGTTTCCTTGTTTTTGAGTTCTACAGAAAAGGAATACCAAACGGAGTCCAAACAAGATGAAAATTTATAGTTATTTTTTATGGACCAGAACAAGCCCCCGAAGCAAAAGAGTTGGGCCAGAAGAGCCATGAGGCCTCCACAAGGGTGGAACAGGGCACGCCCTCCAGTTTGGTGGGCTCCTCGTGGACCTCCCTAACTTGTTCTTGACGCCAAAAACTCCTATAAATATAGAAACCCCCAGAAATAAACATAGATCAGGAGTTCCGCCGCCGCAAGCCTCTGTAGCCACGAAAAACCTCTCGGGACCTTGTTCCGGCACCCTGTCGGAGGGGGAAACCATCTCCGGAGGCCATCTTCATCATCCCGGCGCTCTCAATGATGAGGAGAAAGTTGTTCACCCTCGGGGCTGAGGGTATGTACCAGTAGCTCTATGTTTGATCTCTCTCTCTTGGGTTCTTGATTTGGCACGATCTTGATGTACCGCGAGCTTTGCTATTATAGTTGGATCATATGGTGTTTCTCCCCCTCTATCTACTTTGATGAATTGAGTCTTTTCCTTTGAGGTTTTCTTATGTCGGATTGAATCTTTGGATGTGAAAGCACTATATGTATGTCTTGCGATGGGATATCCATGGCGACAATGGGATGTTCTATTGATCCACTTGATGTGTGTTTTGGTTATCAACTTACAGATTCCCGTGATGACAATGGGGTAATCTATCCTTACGGGTAGGTACGCGTTTTCATATTCCTTTCTTCGATAGAAATATTGGGATACTCTTGAAGTTCTTTGTGTTGGATTGAATATTATGAATCTGATATTGCGTGATGCATATTGTATAATTGACCCACGGATACTTGTGGTGACATTGGAGTATCCAGGTGACATTAGGGTTGATTGATGTGTGTCATATGGTGTTATTTTACTACGAACTCTAGGGATGTTTGTGACACTTATAGGAATAGCTCAATGGATTGATCGGAAAGAATAACTTTGAGGTGATTACGTACCCTACAAGAAATTTCATCTTATGTTCTCCGCGGTAGGAAATTTGGAGTGATTCTTCGTGCATGTTGAGGTATTGCCATATGATCTAATTATGTTATCATTGTTGAGAGAACTTGCACTAGTGAAAGTATGAACCCTAGGCCTTGTTTCCAAGCATTGCAATACCGTTTTCGGTCACTTTTGCCAGTTGCTACCTTGCTGTTTTTATATTTTCGGATTAAAAAAACACTTACCTACTATCCATATTATGCTTGTATCACCATCTCTTCGCCGAACTAGTGCACCTATACAATTTACCATTGTATTGGGTGTGTTGGGGACACAAGAGACTCTTTGTTATTTGGTTGCATGGTTGTTTGAGAGAGACCATCTTCATCCTATGCCTCCCACAGATTGATAAACCTTAGGTCATCCACTTGAGGGAAATTTGCTACTGTCCTACAAAATTCTGCGCTTGGAGGCCCAACACGAGTCTACTAGAAGAAGGTTGCGTAGTAGACATCCAGGCTGAAAAAAGACAAAGTTGTGTGCCAAAGTTTACATTATTTTGCCCCTGTGCAGCTCGGTTGCTGCCTCCATACAGTTCGGCTTATGGACTGCTACAGTAAGTCGCCAGTGGTGTAGTCTACACTCGTGTCATCTACTTGGTTGTGGTGCGGTTTGGGGTGTGCGTCCAGGTCAGCACGAGTAGTCGTGTAGTTCATTTCATGTATCAGTATAATCAGGGGGGTAACTTGTTCCGGGGGCTCGTGAGTGTTGTGCAATTTCGGTGTTGTTCGGTGTGTCTTTGTTTCTTTCATATTTTTTGGCCATGCGGATGAATTCTTGTATGTAATGTATATGTTGGGTGTATTCAGTTCACCTCTGGTAGGAAAACAGACCCAATTTTTTTTTAAAATACTATTGCAACACACTTACAAAGTAATGTTATGGAAAAAATGTTAATTCACTCGATGTTCATGAAGTCTAGATAGGTTTGTGGTTCACCTTCGAGAGTGATGTCGTTCAATTGTGCCTAAACGCGAAGTGCGGAAAATGTTAGAGAAACAACAAAAAAGAGTAATGCAGTTCACTTTCCGGTAGTGTTGTGGTTCACATGCCCTCATCTCTGTGGTTCACTCACGTTCATAAAAAAAGTTTAAAAAAAGATAATGAAAACTCGTATGAGAAAATTTACGTCCTATAAAAGAAATCATGAAGTTCACTTGACTATCTGATGCAGTGCGGTTTTCTGTCTGATGCAGTTCCTTCATCGATTTGGGCGTCGCAAAAAACAGAGTGTCCGCATTTCGGTAATATAAAATTTTCTCTCAAACCGTAAGGAATTAGAGAGAGTGTTCTACATAAAGAAGTTAAGCTTCATTGATATCTTTCCAACGGCGTATCATTTGAATCACTCTGATAAGAGGTTTATAAAAATTCGTGAAAAAGGCCGCTGCCCCTAGTCGTCCGCCGCACAATTTTCAAAATTAACTTAAACATAAGGAATCTTAAAAATAGTTCTGCATATGAAAGTTGCGCTCGTCCATTGCTTTCCAATGGCGTATCATATGCCTCGTTTATACAAACAGTTAATAAACTAGAGTGAAAACAATACCGAAAAATTGCAAAAAAATTGAAAAACTGAATTTTGTGATTTAGTAAATTTGAAACTATTCTTAACACATAACGAATTACAGAAAGTAATATATACGA
Organism: Triticum dicoccoides; assembly: GCF_002162155.2. Lineage (NCBI taxonomy): Eukaryota > Viridiplantae > Streptophyta > Magnoliopsida > Poales > Poaceae > Triticum > Triticum dicoccoides. The sequence continues at coordinate 433,232,646 of NC_041381.1, forward strand.
AAAAGCTGTGCCTCGACAATATCTTTCCAACGGCGTATCATTTGCTTCATTCTAACTAGCAGTTTAGAAATAAACACGAAAAAATGCTTGCTGCCACTCGTCGTCTGCCGCACCATTTTCAAAACTTCTCCTAAGCTGTGAGGAATCTCGAAAAAAATTATACTTGGAGAAGTTGCGCCTAATCCATAGCTTTACAACGTATATTACAAACGGTTTAAAAACTGGAGCGAAAACAGTATCGAAAAACTGTGCAGTTTTTTGCGACGTGAAGTTTACTCGCCTCAGAACTGTCGTGCTCTTGCTTGAACAAAGACGTGCACTTCCGTTGAGCATGTAGTTCATAAGTGTTAGTAGAATAATTATTCTGCTAATATTAGCACAATAGCCAGGCTGTATATATTTTAGGGTGAAAATACGCTCTTTAGGTCATTACGGCGCACACGGTCTATAAAGCACAACGTGTGTGATATACATTATAATCCGACATGGTTCATAGAGAGGAAACGTGTGTAACCATACACACATTTTCCATTTGCAAAGTGTGTTTGATGTCAGACAATATCACAAATGGTGCAAGCAAACTAAATGTTTGTGATAGTCAGCTTATCATACACGCATTACAATCATTAATTGTTTCTGATGTGTCACACATCGTAATCATTTCACCACAAAATATCTTATGCGATAGTTATTTTGTATGACACTGGTATGATGGTCTGTCATTTCCTAATCCTATCTGACACTCGTATGATGATTAGCTAATCTTCTTAATTATATATCGCATACGGTTCGAGAGAAGTGAATGTGTGTGATTATCTGCTTATCATACGCGTTCTATAATTGTGAATTATTTGTGATGGGGCACACATCATAAATGTAGCACCACAGAATACCGACTGTGATGCTAATGCAAGCACAAATGAGTAGCAAGGATGGAGGGCTTGGGATATTAGATATACCACAAACAGTTGTCCAAAGACTCGCATTTGGGATAGATGCAGGCATCTCATACGCTTAGTTATGCAAAACATATGCATTGCTACTCCTTGTCCCCAATGGTTTCTTAGTCATTTGGGAAGGACCCCCCTTCGCACACACTATCAAGGCGATAGTTTAAAATGTCGTCGCAGAAAGGGGTTAAAACCGTTTGTATAGCAGCTTGATGTATCAGTGTAGGGCCGGTGCAACCGCCCGACCATGGTCCATGTGGTGGCTAAGTCTGGGGCGGTACAACCGCTGCCCGACACTAGTAGTACCGGTTCTTAAAAACTATGCCGGAACTACCGGTCCACAACTGCCCAACACCGCTCCACTATAGAACGAAATCCGGCAGTTGAGCAGTGCTAGGCCGGAACAACCGCTAAGCGCCAGACTGAAGGAACAGCCAAGCACCTGGTGACACAACTGCTTGATAGTTTCCTAGAGGCAGCAAACCATGTGGTATCACCCCTAGGAGCGGTGGTTGTGCCAGAACAACCAGTCAAGCTGTACAACCGCTTAGACAGGCGGTACAACCATTGGGCAATAAAACCCACTGTCACAGAAAGACATTGGGGGCCTCTCTCCTCGAACGGAAGGATGTATAGTGGGTGCAAAGAATGTGTATGTGCATTGATTCACCCCGTACCTTCCGATGTGGATTCCTCTTAATAGTATGAGTTTCCTACGACCAAAGAAATAAAACACGTCAAAAACACCGTCTTCAATCTTTTTCGTTTGAAGGGAATGCCTAACTGTCTTGCACCAAACAAAGTGTACCTGAGTAACTTGGCACACGATTAGTCAGCAATGTGAACTGCTATCATGACCAAAATACACTAAGGCGGGAAATGCCCTAACAATCTCCCCCTTTTTGGTGGATGATGTAAACCACATGATTTGCACTGGAGGTCTAGTAAGTATAGACAGGCTCCCCCTAGATGTGAGCACTATTTTGATTTTGCTTTTGGAATGCAAAGTGCTTACACTAGGAACAACGCTCCCCCTAGATTTTATAGACCAACCAATGAAAACAAATGACAAGAATAGACAATGTAAGGAACATGAGGTAGAGCAAAAGGTAAGGGCAACAATAACAAGCCCTACTAACATGCGTGGCAAGATGTAAATAACTGAGAATAGATAGAATGGGATCGCATGTGTCACACCATGCACAAAGTCTCCACACACAACAAGTTCACAAACCAACTCAAAGCAAATTGTAAGTGCATCAAGTGCCCCCTTAGTGGTTTTGGAGTATTGATGACAAATAGGTTGAGGAACTAATGAGTTTGTGAGTGTATACGGGAGACAAAGTCGTGGGAGATTTGGTTTAACGCATGGAAGATGACACCTAAGAAGTATTTCTTCAAGTGAAGAAATTAATTATGAAGGCGGTACGACCTTTGAAGAAATGATGTGAAGACTTTGAAGCTTGAATACTTTGTTTTCATAGTTTACTTTCTTCTTCTTTGAATCATAGGAAAAATTGTACTGTTAAAGGGGGTCTTGATGAATCATATTTCACATTTCCAAAGTGACGTTCAAACCTACTCAAATCTATTCACAAAAGTCGCTTCGAGTGAAGCCTTTGGAAATCTCCATTACAACTGACGCAATTGCTAGCGACAGTGACGAAGTTCATCTGGTCGCTGACGAATTTGGTCACACTGAGGAGTTAGGAGTTCACCAGTGCGTTCTGCCTAAAAGTAAGGAAATTGAGTGCCCTGACGAATTTGTGAGTTCAAATTCTAACCGTTGTTGCACTGCCTGCCAGCTGTCGAGTGGGTCCTTATCCTGACAACAGTCAAATCAGAGAAGGGCAGTTATGACATTCCATGTTGGGTTGCCTCTAGCTATAAATAGCCGCCTCCCACAACCACTAGTTGGTTGGATGCTCCGAGAGAAACTGACACTTGTCATAAGAGAGCAACCCATCCTATGAAGATTTTTAGAGAATCGTAAGTGATGAAAAACCCAGGGCCAAAGTGATTGAGCATCACTAAAGAGATTGATTTGTGTGATCTGACGTCTGTTATCTTTGAATACTATCATTCTTCTAGACGGTTAGGCGTCAAGTTCTGAGTACACCAAGAGTCATTGTGGTGTGCCGGTGAACAAGTCTGTGAAGGTTTTGGAAGTCTACCTTGAAAACTTACCACGAGTGATTGGGCGAGGACTAAGTGACCTTAGCTCAAGAGGAATACGCTGAGGACTGTGTGTCCTCTGAGTTGCGACTCAGCCGCCTCAACCAGATGTACAGTTGATGCAGCAACTGGAACTGGTCTACCAGATTCCATTGTCTTCACCAAGCCAACCTAGTTTCAAATTCCTCAACCCTCCCTTACTTTATTCCGCTGCTAAAGAATTTGTGATATGTGCTTTGATGAATTTCAACTGAAGAATTTCATCTCGCTATCTTTCATTTCCACAATTCATTTTCTTCATGCGTGTATGAATGTATGATTGCATGTTCTTCACTCTTATGTATCCTAATTGCATGTAATATGATTCTGTGATGACTTAGTTTCCCTTGTGTTTCCATTTCTTCACTGTAATCTTTGTCAAATTCTTCAGAGTTTGACAAATTTCTAAAAAACTCCCATTCACCCCCCTATGGGAGTAAACCGCCGCTTTCACAGATAATTCAACAAAAAGGAAGTAAACACACTCATGAAAATCCTGAGACATAATAGAACTCTCTCAACTTTGGTATCAAGACACCAAATAGCAAAAAGTGTGATGCTAATGCCCCAGAGCTTAGTAGTCCTCCTCTGACTCCTCAGTCTCCTGTGGATCATCACCATATGGATCATCAACATCAGACTCCTCGTTCTCCTCCATGGTATCATCGTCGGTCGTAGAGGTAGAGGTAGCAGGTGGAGCAGAGGCCTCATCATCAGTCCAAGTGTTATTCTCAAAGATACACTTGTCCTCTGGAGTGATGCTCTTGTTGTGCTCAAAAAGCTCATGCACAATCCTTACTTGCATCTCATCCCTGAATAGAGTGGTGGTCCACCGTGGTGCCACGGGGACCTCATAGGGATTCTTCTTGCGGAACCTCTCTCAATCATGTTGCTTCCACCTATGCATTGTCAAGGCAACATGTTGTTTGGCAGCGGCAGACTTCTGATGGAGGGTGGGCTTGGTAGGAACCACCACCTCCTACTCTTCCTCAGTGTCATCAGGACACTTGCATCTTCGGACCCTCTTTCTAGTCTTCTGGCGAGTTGCAGAGCGCTAACCAGAGCCACCTGCACACACACACACATGAGAAGCACACAAGATAGTCAGAACATATGAGAGAAATGCACACTAGATAGGAGGAATATAGTGCTTGCAAAATAGAGAGAAAGGAAATAGTCAAATGAGGTTCAGAAATGTCGGTTGTACCGGTCATCTAACCGGTTGTACTGCTGCAGCAGTTGTATCGCCCATTTGGAGTGGTTGTACCGCTATCTGTGAGTAGTTCCACCCATGGGAGAACAAAGTACAAACAAGATTTGAATCTAATAGCACTATTTTTACTTCTAACATTGCACAAGCAGTAGAGTTACGTATAGAGATCTCTGCAACTCAATAGTTTATCCAAAAATGCGGGATATCAACAATGCCCTAAAAATGGTGGGTTCAAAGATTGAAACAAGAAGAGGGAGAATAGGGCATTATCGGCATCCATAGGGAGAGCTGGGGGAGAAGGCGCCCTCCCCGGAGCAAATTCGGTGAAGAGACAATGCATGCAAGGCACCGGAGGGAACTCCGGGGTGATGGGGACGGTGACCGGCGGCTAGGGCGGGCAAAGAGGACATGCACAAAGGGTAAAAAGAGACACCCCTTCGGACCATGCCCTTAAGTAGCCACCCAGACCACGGAGCGGTTGTAACACTCGGTTAAGGGATTGTAATGCTCCCCGGTGCTACCCTGGGGTTACAGGCAGTACTTCTATCGCCTCAGAGATAGCGGTAGTATCTCTCGTAACTGCCCGCTACTACCATTCGACTGCACAGACCAGGAGAGGAGTGGTAGAACCACCACCTCTGACCCAGTTGTACCCTCGGGACGTTACAACCAGGTGGCAGAGCGGTAGAACCGCCTTGACCACCGGTTGTACCGCCCGGTCATAGCCACCTATGCCAAGATCAACTTGTGTGCATTTGGAAGAGATGTTTTAAGGGAAGTATAAGGCTTGGGATGGAGACAAGGCACTATAATATGGCGAGGTAACCTCCAAGATCGCCAGAAGAAAATGATAAAGGCCAATACTTGGAGGTTACACACACCTAGGACCTAAGAAAACTAGCAAGATAAAATACGATCCAAAAGGTAAACTAAACCCCTTCAAAGAGAAGAGGGGCAGTGGACGGAGCCATCCATGTTTGAGTCAATTGGTATGGCACTGTGAAGAATTGAACCTTATGCCCATGACCAAAACTCATCTTTAAAGCACTAGTACCATAAGAAATGGCTAATGTGAAAGATGGGATTTATTTATGCATAATATGTTGGGGAACGTAGCAATAATTCAAAATTTGCTATGCATCACCAAGATCAATCTAGGAGATTCTAGCAACAAGAGAGAGAGAGAGAGAGAGAGAGAGAGAGAGAGAGAGAGAGAGAGAGAAGATGAGCATCTTCATACCTTCGAAGATCGCTAAGCGGAAGCGTTACTAGAACTAGGATGATGGAGTCGTACTCATGGCGATTCAAATCGTAGAAGATCTGATCTAATGTCGAATGGATGGTGCCTCCGTGTTCAACACATGTATAGCCTTGGGACGTCTCCTCCTTCTTGATCCAACAAGGGGAGAGGATAAGTTGAGGGAGAGCTCCGGTAGCACGACGGCGTGGTGGTTGAGCTTGCAGTTCTCCGGCAGGGCTGCGCCAAGTACTACGGAGGAGGAGGAGGTGTTGGGGAGGGAGAGGGCTGCGCCAGGGGAAGGGTGCGGTAGCCCTCCCACCTCCCCTCAATTTATAGGGGCAAGGGAGAGGGGGGCGGCCGCCAAGGGGGGAGGCTTGTTCCCCAAGCCAAGGGGGCACCCCCTTTAGGATTCCCCCGCCCCCAACCCTAGGTGCATTGGCCCTAGGGGGGTTGGCGCCCAGCCCACCTAGGGGTTGGTTGCCCTCCTTATTTAGCCCATAGGGCCCTCCGGGGCAGGTGGACCCCCGGAACCCTTTCGGTGGTCCCAGTACAATACCGACAAACCCCCAAACATTTCTGGTGACCAAATATAAGGACTTCCCATATATAAATCTTTATCTCCGGACCATTCTGGAACTCCTCGTGACATCTGGGATCTCATACGGGACTCCGAAAAACATTCGGTAACCACATACCAATTCCCATAACAACTCTAGCGTCACCGAACCTTAAGTGTGTAGACCTACGGGTTCGGTAATCATGCAGACATGACCGAGACATCTCTCCGGTCAATAACCAACAGCGGGATTTGGATACCCATGTTGGCTCCCACATGTTCCATGATGATCTCATCGGATGAACCACGATGTCGGGGATTTAATCAATCCCGTATACAATTCCCTTTGTCTACCGGTATGTTACTTGCCCGAGATTCGATCATCAGTATCCCAATACCTCGTTCAATCTCGTTACCAGCAAGTCTCTTTACTCGTTCCGTAATGCATGATCTCGTGACTAACTTCTTAGTCACATAGAGCTCATTATGATGACACATTACCGAGTGGGCCCAGAGATACCTCTCCGTCATACGGAGTGACAAATCCCAGTCTCGATTTGTGCCAATCCAACAAACACTTTCGGAGATACCTATAGTGTACCTTTATAGCCACCCAGTTACGTTGTGATGTTTGGTACACCGAAAGCATTCCTACGGCATCCGGGAGTTGCACAATCTCATGGTCTAAGGAAATGATACTTGACATTGCAAAAGCTCTTAGCAAACGAACTACACGATCTTGTGCTATGCTTAGGATTGGGTCCTGTCCATCACATCATTCCCCTAATGATGTGATCCCATTATCAACGACATCTAATATCCATGGTCAGGAAACCATAACCATCTATTGATCAACGAGCTAGTCAACTAGAGTCTCACTAGGGACATGTTGTGGTCTATGTATTCACACATGTATTAGGGTTTCCGGTTAATACAATTAAAGCATGAACAATAGACAATTATCATGAACAAGGAAGTATAATAATAACCATTTTATTATTGCCCCTAGGGCATATTTCCAACAGTCTCGCACTTGCACTAGAGTCAATAATCTAGTTACATTGTGATGAATCGAACACCCATAGAGTTTTGGTGTTGATCATGTTTTTCTCGTGGAAGAGGTTTAGTCAATGGATTTGCGACATTCAGATCCGTATGCACTTTACAAATTTCTATGTCTCCAGCTTGAACATTTTCACGAATGGAGTTGAAGCGACACTTGATATGCCTGGTCTTCTTGTGAAACCTGGGCTCCTTGGCAAGGGCAATAGCTCCAGTGTTGTCACAGAAGAGAGTCATCGGGCCCGACGCCTTCGGAATAACTCCTAGGTCGGTAATGAACTCCTTCATCTAGATTGCTTCATGTGCTGCCTTCGAGGCTGCCATGTACTCCGCTTCACATGTAGATCCCGCCACGACGCTTTGTTTGCAACTGCACCAGCTGACTGCCCGACCATTCAAAATATACACGTATCCGGTTTGTGACTTGGAGTCCTCCAGATCTGTGTCGAAGCTAGCATCGACGTAACCCTTTACGACGAGCTCTTCGTCACCTCCATAAACAAGAAACATATCCTTAGTCCTTTTCAGGTACTTCAGTATATTCTTGACCATTGTCCAGTGTTCCATGACTGGATTACTTTGGTACCTTCCCACCAAACTTACGGCAAGGTTTACATCAGGTGTGGTACACAGCATGGCATACATAATAGACCGTATGGCTAAGGCATATGGGATGACACTCATATTTTATCTATCTTCTGCCGAGGTCGGGCATTGAGCCATGCTCAATTTCACACCTTGCAAAACAGGCAAGAACCCCTTCTTGGACTGATCCATATTGAACTTCTTCAATATATTATCAAGGTATGTGCTTTGTGAAAGACCGATGAGGCGTCTCGATCTATCTCTATAGATCTTGATGCCAAATATGTAAGCAACTTCTCCATGGTCCTTCATTGAAAAACACTTATTCAAGTAGGCCTTTATGCTATCCAAAAGTTCTATGTAGTTTCCCATCAATAGTATGTCATCCACATATAATATGAGAAATTCTACAGAGCTCGCACTCACTTTCTTGTAAACGCATGCTTCTCCATAAGTCTACATAAACCCAACGCTTTGATCATTTCATCAAAGCGAATGTTGCAACTCCGAGATGCTTGCACCAGCCCATAGATGGAGCGCTGGAGCTTGCACACCTTGTTAGCATTCTTAGGATTGACAAAACCTTCCGGCTGCATCATATACAATTCTTCCTTAAGGAAACCGTTAAGGAATGCCGTTTTTACGTCCATTTGCCATATCTCATAATCATAGAATGCGGCAATTGCTAACATGATTCGGACGGACTTCAGCTTCGCTATGGGTGAGAAGCTCTCATCATAATCAACCCCTTGAACTTGTCAATAACCCTTAGCGACAAGCCGAGCTTTATAGATGGTCACATTACCATCCGCGTCAGTCTTCTTCTTAAAGATCCATTTATTTTCTATGGCTCGCCGGTCATCGGCATGTCCGTCAAAGTCCATACTTTGTTTTCATACATGGATCCTATCTCGGATTTCATGGATTCAAGCCATTTGTTGGAATCTGGGCCCGCCATCGCTTCTTCATAGTTCGAAGGTTCACCATTGTCTAACAACATGATTTCCAGGACAGGGTTACCATACCATTCTGGTGTGGAACGTGTCCTTGTGGACCTATGAAATTCAGTAGTGACTTGATCCGAAGTTCCTTGATCATCATCATTAACTTCCTCTCTAGTCGGTGCAGGCACCACAGAAACATCTTCCTGAGCTGCGCTACTTTCTAGTTCAAGAGGCAGCACTTCATCAAGTTCTACTTTCCTCCCACTTACTTCTTTCGAGAGAAACTCTTTCTCCAGAAAGGATCCGTTCTTGGCAACAAAGATCTTGCCTTCGGATCTGAGGTAGAAGGTATACCCAATGGTTTCCTTAGGGTGTCCCGTGAAGACGCATTTTTCCGACTTGGGTTCGAGCTTTTTAGGTTGAAGTTTCTTGACATAAGCATCGCATCCCCAAACTTTTAGAAACAACAGCTTAGGTTTCTTCCCAAACCATAATTCATGTGGTGTCATCTCAAAGGATTTAGACGGTGCCCTATTTAAAGTGAATGTGGCTGTCTCTAAAGCATAACCCCAAAAAGATAGCGGTAAATTGGTAAGAGACATCATAGATCGCACCATATCCAATAGAGTGCGATTACGACATTCGGACACACCATTACGCTAAGGTGTTCCAGGCGGCGTGAGTTGTGAAACAATTCCACATTTCCTTAAGTGCGTACCAAACTCGTGACTCAAATATTCTCCTCCACGATATGATCGTAAGAACTTTATTTTCCTGTCACATTGATTTTCCACCTCACTCTGAAATTCCTTGAACTTTTCAAAGGTCTCGGTAGACATACCCATATCTACTTAAGCCATTAGTTAGGGTGAGAACATAACAATAACCACCGCGAGCCTCAACGCTCATTGGACTGCACACATCAGTATGTATGATTTCCAACAAGTTGGTTGCTTGCTCCATTGTTCCGGAGAACGGAGTCTTGGTCATTTTGCCCATGAGGCATGGTTCGCATGTGTCAAATGATTCATAATCAAGAGACTCTAGAAGTCCATATGCATGGATTTTCTTCATGCGTTTGACACCAATGTGACCAAGGCGGCAGTGCCACAATTATGTGGGACTATCATTATTAACCTTACATCTTTTGGTATTCACACTATGAATGTGTGTAACATGACGTTCGAGATTCAATAAGAATAAACCATTGACCAGTAGGGCATGACCATAAAACATATCTCTCATATAAATAGAACAACCATTATTCTCGGATTTAAATGAGTAGCCATCTTGCATTAAACGAGATCCAGATACAATGTTCATGCTCAAAGCTGGCACTAAATAACAATTATTGAGGTTTAGAACTAATATCGTAGGTAAATGTAGAGGTAGCGTGCCGGCGGCGATCACATCGACCTTCGTCACCTCGTCCTTCGCCAGTCTCTGCTTATTCCACAGCTCCTGTTTTGAGTTACAAATATGAGCACCTGCACCGGTGTCAAATACCCAGACGCTACTACGAGTACTGGTAAGGTACACATCACTAACATGTATATCACATATACTTTGGTGTTGCCGACCTTCCTATCCGCTAAGTACTTGGGGCAATTCCGCTTCCAGTGACCATTTCCCTTGTAATAAAATCACTGAGTCTCGGGCTTGGGTCCATTGTTTGGCTTCTTTCTGGCAACTGATTTACCGGGCGCGGCAACTCCCTTGCCATCCTTCTTGAAGTTCTTTTTACCCTTGCCTTTCTTGAAACTAGTGGTCTTATTCACCATCAACACTTGATGTTCCTTTTTGATTTCCACCTCCGCTGATTTCAGCATTGAATATAACTCAGGAATGGACTTCTCCATCCCTTGCATATTGTAGTTCATCACAAATCTCTTGTATCTTGGTGGCAGAAACTGGAGGATCCTGTCAATGACCGAGTCATCTGGGAGATTAACTCCCAACTGAGACAAACGGTTGTGCAACCCGGACATAGTGAGTATATGCTCACTGATAGAACTGTTTTCGTCCATCTTACAACTGTAGAATTTGTCGGAGACTTCATATCTCTCGACCCAGGCATGAGCTTGGAAAACCATTTTCAGCTATTGGAACATCTCATATGCTCTGTGCTGCTCAAAACACTTTTGGAGCCCCGGTTCCAAGCTGTAAAGCATGCCGCACTGAACCAGGGAGTAATCATCACTACATGGCCGCCAGGCGTTCATAACGTCTTGAGTTGCTAGGAAAATTGGTGCTTCACCTAGCGGTGCTTCTAGGACATATGCTTTCTTGGCAGCTATGAGGATGATCCTCAAGTTTCGGACCCAGTCCGTATAGTTGCTACCATCATCTTTCAGCTTGGTTTTCTCTAGGAACACGTTGAAGTTGAGGGCAACATTAGCGTGGGTCATTTGATCTACAGGACATATTGCAAAGATATTTTATACTATGTTCATGATAATTAAGTTCATCTAATCAAATTATTTAATGAACTCCCACTCAGATAGACATCTGTCACAGCCCCAGATCAGCCCTTGTTTGTTTTTGCTTTAGCATCCATGCAACATGTTTAAATTTTATGAAATTTGAAATGGGGATTGCTCAAACCCTAGCATTAAAGGAATTCACTAGGTTCACCTAAAATACTTTCAAGTAAGTCCAAATGGCTTTCAAAAATGTTCATGATTTTTGACAAAGGTGAAAAACCTCTACCAAAAATGATGCCAATATTTTTGGGCCATTATGGATTTTTGAATAATCCATATTGTATTTGAATTGGGGCATTTAAATACTATTAATATTTTTAAATGCTCCAACAATTCTGAAAATAGTTAAGGGCCTCTGTAATAATTCATTTAATGGCCACAATTATTTGCAGGATTTATTAAAATGATTTGGGCTATAAACTAAATCAGAAACAAAACTACAGAAATAGAAAAGAGAAACAAAATAGAAAAAAAGGGGAGAGAGGCCACCTGGGCCACTTACCTGCTTACCTGCCCGGCCCAGCTCCCCCAGCGGCCCAGCCCACCTGGCCCCCTTCTCTTGTCTTCTTCCCGTGCCAGCGCACGAAGCAGCTGCGTGCTGGACGCACGCGCGCCGACGCCGGCCACCTCCTGCTTCGCCGTGGCAGCCTCCCCGACCCCCCTCGCGACGCCACGGAGACGGCCTCGACCCCCCCTCGACCGCCTCTCTCTCTCTGGACCCGCTCCTCCTCCTCTGTTCTCCCTCCCTCTCGTCACCGAACGCACCTGAGAGCGCCGCTCGCCGTAGCCATGGCCACCGGGCCTCCCTCGCTCCCCCGACTAGCCCAGAGGCTCCGCCTCGACCCCCTCTTCCTCTCCACCAAGCCACGAGGCCCCGGACGCCCTGCATCGCCGCCCACGTCGCCGTTCCCCTCCTCGGCCGCCGGAACTCGCCGCCGTTCGATTCGCCGGCTCCGGACCATCCCCGGCCTCGTCTCCGCCTCGAATGGATCCGCTGTGAGCCTCCGCTGCCTCTCCTGTGCTCGCCCCCTCCGTTCTCGCCCCCTAGCCCCATCTCCCACCGCGGCCGAGAGCTTCTCGCCGCCGGCCATGGCGTGGCCGTGGCCACAGCCACCGCAGCTCGTTCCCGAGCCCACCATCGTGATCAGCACGATCGCATGAAACCGTAGACACCCACAACGCCTCCTCCCGTCCTCTGTAACGCCACCCCGAGATTGCCCGAGCTCCGGCAGCTGCAAAAGAGCTCGCCGCCGGCAGCTCCGGCCACCCCAGCTGCTGTCACTTGCCTCTTTAGATGCGCCTTCCTCCCAGGAACCCGTAGGAGCAAACCGCACGTCAAATGGTGCTCCGTAGCGAGCGCACGGTGCACCTCCGCTGTCGGCCGTGGTCGTTGCCGGCGACACTCCGGCGACTGCCGACGTGGCACGCCTAAATAGCACTAATGACGCCTAAACACCCCCCCACAGCCACTGACAGTGGGCCCCGTAGTGGGTCAAAGCCCGGGTCAACGCGGGATTAGCCCCTGTGTCACTGACGTGTGGACCCCACACGTCAGGTTTGACCCGAGCCGGCCCCTGTTGACTTGCTGACGTCATGCCAACGTCATGCTGACGCAGTAATGCTTTCTGGATTTAATTTAATTCTGAAATTCCAAAAAATACCACAAACTTCAAAAAATTCATAGAAATTCAACCGTAACTCCAAATTAAATAAATTATATATGAAAAATTATCAGAAAAATTTAAGGAATCCATCTGTACCATTTTCATGCATGTTAGAACAACTTATAGATGCTGTTTAGCACAAATCAATTAAATGGCATTTAAATAATCACATATGGAGTTTGAATTTGAATCTTGTATTCAAACCAACTTCATTTAATCTGTTGCTAGTTGCATTAGCTCAAAACACATTCATATTGCCATGTCATGAGCATGCATCATATTGTGCATTGCATTGATTGTACTTCTTCTTTGTTGCCGGTATTGTCCCCTCTCGATAGACGTGATACCGAGGATGTGATCGTTGACACTGATGAAGACTCAATGTTATCTTCAGAAGTGCCAGGCAAGCAAAACCCCCTTGTTCATTCCGATACAATCCTACTCTCTCGCTCCTGCTCTCTTTTACTGCATTAGGACAACATCGATTCATCTGTTACCTGCTGCGGTAGCTGAACCCCTTTATCCTTTGCATGACCTGTCATTCCACAGTAAATAGATGAAACCCACTAGCATGAGTAGGAGTTGTTTGAGCCCTGTTGTGCCTACTCATTCTTGCTTGTTTGTCATGCCTGCTACTGCTTAGAGTTGAGTCAGGTCTGATTCATCGGGGATGAATCAGAGGCGTGTGAACATGTCCTACTGTGTGTGAGCTAAGTGTGTGAACACGATTTGGTAAAGGTAGCGGTGAGAGGCCATGTAGGAGTACATGGTGGGTTGTCTCATTGCAGCCGTCCTCAGGAACTGAGTTCTGTGTTTGTGATCCATGATTCAGCTACTACCACGCATTGGGCCCGAAACCAATGGACCCTCTCGGCTTCTTGATCACCCTTGTCCTCTGTCCAGGAGTTGCAAGTAGTTTCTGGTGTTTGTAGTATGCTGGAGGCCGTGCGCAGCACTGACCGTAGGGGTGGGCTGTGATGCGGTAGGCACGTGGCACGGTGTACCGGGCGCCCGTTTGGTGTCTCGGGAACCCTGTTCACATCGTTTGGGGCTGTGAGCGAAACTCCGGCCGGATCTCCTCATGGATGGAACCCGAATAGGCGATAAACCTGGACTAGAGACTTGAGTGTTTAGGTAGGCAGTGGCCGACACCCACGTTGGCCTTCCGCTTGAAGGTTGCCGAGTACATGTCGTGTAAACGGCGGTAAGTGGTGAGAGCGTGTGTGAAGAAGTACACCCCTGCAGGGTTAATATGATCTATTCGAGTTGCCGAGTACATGTCGTGTAAACGGCGGTAACTTCTGGGTTGCTTATATCAGTTCATAGACAAGTGAAAGTGGATACTCTAAAATACGCAAGATAAGCGTGAGTGCTATGGATGGCGTTCTCGTAGGGAGACGGGAGCGGATCCATAGTGGTGTATTGATATGGTGAATATGTGGACTCGTGTGCGCCACCTCAAAAGAGTTACTCGCAGTCGTAGTTCAGGATAGCCACCGAGTCAAAGCTGGCTTGCTGCAGTTAAACCCCCCCATCCCCTTTGTTGATAATGATGCATATGTAGATAGTTCTGATGTAAGTCTTGCTGGGTACATTTGTACTCACGTTTGCCTATTTTATGTTTTTGCAGAGAGACTTCAGTCTCACTAGTAGTTCCACGTGGACTTCGACGTTTAGCTTGTTACCTCAGCTACGATCTTGTGCCTCGGCAGGATTGGTAGATAGTCAGGCTTCTCAGCCTTTTTCATTTATAGATGTCTGTACTCAGACATGTTAAGCTTCCGCATGTGCTTTGCCTTGTATGCTCTGATTGTTGAGTCATAAGACCCATGTTTGTAATATCTCGCTCCTCGGAGCCTATTGATTAAATTACTTGAGTTGTAGAGTCATGTTGTGATGCCATGTTGTATCTGCACATATCGAGCATATTGCGTGTATGTTGTTGAAATGCTTGGTATGTGTGGGATCTGACTATCTAGTTGTTTATCTTTAGTAGCCTCTCTTACCGGGAAATGTCTCCTAGTGTTACCGCTGAGCCATGGTAGCTTGCTACTGCTCTGGAACACTTAGGCTGGCCGGCATGTGTCCTTCTTCGTTCCTGTGTCTGTCCCTTCGGGGAAATGTCACGCTTTGAGTACCGGAGTCCTGTTAGCCCGCTACAGCCCGGTTTACCGGAGTCCTGCTAGCCCAGTGCTACAGCCCGGACCCACTTGCTGATGACCGACACGTTCGAAGCTGGGTCATGGATGCCTGTCCCTGTAAGTCTGTGCCACTTTGGGTTTACGACTAGTCATGTCAGCCCGGGCTCCTTATCATATGGATGCTAGCGACACTATCATATACGTGAGCCAAAAGGCGCAAACGGTCCCGGGCAAAGCTAAGGCGACACCCGTGGGGATACCGTGCGTGAGGCCGCAAAGTGATATGAGGTGTTACCGGCTAGATCGATGTGACATCGAGTCGGGGTCCTGACAACATCCCTCTAGTCATCTATGTGATACATGATCCAAGTCAACTAGGCCGTGTCCGATCATCACGTGAGACGGACTAGTCATCATCGGTGAACATCTTCATGTTGATCGTATCTACTATACGACCTAAGTTCGACCTTTCGGTCTCTTGTGTTCTGAGGCCATGTTTGTACATGCTAGGCTCGTCAAGTCAACCTAAGTGTTTTGCATGTGTAAATCTGGCTTACACCCGTTGTATGCGAACGTTAGAATCTACCACACCTGATCATCACGTGGTGCTTCGAAGAAACAAACTTTCGCAATGGTGCACAGTTAGAGGAAACACTTTCTTGAAATTTTAGTGAGGGGTCATCTTATTTATGCTACCGTTGTTCTAAGAAAATAAGATGTAGACATGACAAACCTCACATGCAAATCATAAAGTGACATGATATGGCCATTATCATCTTGCGCCTTTGATCTCCATCTTTGAAGCGCGACATGATCACCTTCGTCACCGGCATGACACCATGATTTCCACCATCATGATCTCCATGAAGTTGCTCGCCAACTATTACTTCTACCACTATGGCTAACGGTTAGCAATAAAGTAAAGTAATTACATGGCATTTTTCAATGACACGCAGGTCATACAATAAATTAAGACAACTCCTATGGCTTCTGCCGGTTGTCATACTCATCGATATGCAAGTCGTGATTCCTATTACAAGAACATGATCTACCTCATACATCAAATATATCATTCATCACATTCTTTTTGCCATATCACATCACAAAGCATTCCCTGCAAAAACAAGTTAGACATCCTCTAATTGTTGTTGCATGTTTTACGTGGCTGCTATGGGTTTCTAGCAAGAATGTTTCTTACCTACGCAAAAGCCACAACGGTGACATGCCATTTTCTATTTACCCTTCATAATGACCCTTTTTATCAAATCCGATCCGACTAAAGTGGGAGAGATAGTCACCCGCTAGCCACCTTATGCAACAAGTGCATGTCAGTCGGTGGAACCTGTCTCACATAAGCGTACATGTAAGGTCGGTCCGGGATGCTTCAACCCACAATACCACCGAAACAAGATAGGATTAGTAACGGTAAGCAAATTGAACAAACCAACGCCCACAACTACTTGTGTTCTACTTGTGCATAGAATCTACCCATAGACCTAGCTCATGATGCCATTGTTGGGGAACGTAGGAATAATTCAAAATTTTCTATGCATCACCAAGATCAATCTAGGAGATTCTAGCAACAAGAGAGAGAGAGAGGACGAGCATCTTCATACCTTTCAAGATCACTAAGCGGAAGCATTACTAGAACGCGGATGATGGAGTCGTACTCGCGGCGATTCAAATCGTGGAATATCCGATCTAACACCGAACGGATGGCGCCTCCGTGTTCAACACACGTACAACCCAGGGACGTCTCCTCCTTCTTGATCCAGCAAGGGGAGAGTAGAAGTTGAGGGAGAGCTCCGGCAACACGACGACGTGGTGCTGGAGCTTGCAGTTCTCTGGCAGGGCTTCGCCAAGCACTACGGAGGAGGAGGAGGAGGTGTTGGGGAGGGAGAGGGCTACGCCAGGCGAAGGGTGCGGCAGCCCTTCCACATCCCCTCTGTTTATAGGGGCAAGGGAGAGTGGGGCCGGTGAGGGAGTCCTGGATTAAGGGGTATCCGGACAGTCGGACTATATACTTTGGCCAGACTGTTGGACTATGAAGATACAAGATTGAAGACTTCGTTCCGTGTCCGGATGGGACTCTCTTTTGCGTGGAAGGTAATCTTGGTGAGTCGGATGTTAGATCTACTTCTCTGTAACCGACTCTGTGTAACCCTAGCCCCCTCTAGTGTCTATATAAACCGGAGGGTTTAGTCCGTAGGACAAGAACAATCATAATCATAGGCTAGCTTCTAGGGTTTAGCCTCTACGATCTCGTGGTAGATCAACTCTTGTAATACTCATATCATCAAGATCAATCAAGCCGGAAGTAGGGTATTACCTCCATCGAGAGGGCACGAACCTGGGTAAGCATCGTATCCCCAGCTTCCTATTACCATTAGCCTTAGACGCACAGTTCGGGACCCCCTACCCGAGATCCGCCGGTTTTGACACCGACATTGGTGCTTTGATTGAGAGTTCCTCTGTGTCGTTGCTTCAAGGTTTGATGGCTCCTCCAATTCTCAACAATGATACGGTCCGTGGGGAGACTTTTCTCCCCGGGCAGACCTTCGTGTTCGGCGGCTTCGCACTGCGGGCCAGTTTGCTTGGCCATCTAGAGCAGATCGACAGTTACACCCCTGCCATCAGGTCAGATTCGGAAACTTGAACTACACTGCTGACAGCAACGGAGACTTGATATCCGACGGATTCGGGACTGCGTCGGGAGCGCCAAACGGTCACGACGAGCACAAGTTAGATCTGCCGGCGGACAGTATTCGGGATATCGCACCTGCAGCAGCTCCGGACCTAAATCTGGGGCAGATCGCGCCTCCCGAGGATGGAGGGATGGACCCCGCCACGAAGGCCTCATATTCTTTGGTGTTGGAGACAAACACAGACACCTCTGAGGAAATCTGTGTCGCCGGACCCCCAGACTTGTTTCCGGCCGTGGGTCCCAGACCGTGTGCATCCGTGCCCATCGAAGCTGATTGGGAACCAATCATGGAGTTCACCGCCGCGGATATCTTTCAGCGTTCGCCCTTTGGTGACGTGCTAAACTCTTTAAGGTCTCTCTCTTTGTCAGAAGACTCTTGTCTGAAATATGTACGGCTCGAGTGGGATACGGACGATGAAGAAAATTGTGGCCCAACCACCACCCACTTAAGAACCACTGTCAATGACCTAACAGACATGCTTGACTTCGACTCCGACGACATCGACGATATGGACGCCGATGCAGGGGACGATCTGGAACCACCGCTCACGGGGCGCTGGACTGCCACCTCATCATATGATATATACATGGTGGACACTTGTAAGGAGGACAACAACGACAAAAATGACACAACGGACGATAAAACCCTGGACAAAAGCCAAAACAATGGCGCATGCGCCGCTCTAAGTCCAGTCACAGTAAAAATAGTGATAACAGCGCAAGAAAAATTGACACCCTGGTCAACTCCAACGGCAACGACGACCATATGGACCCAGCGATGGAGCAGGATGAGCCAGGTCACGCCGAACACAGCCCGGAGCAGACGCTCGATCACAGCAATCCCAAGGGTCGAACTCATCAACCTGCCTCCGGAGAGGAGGACAGTCCAGACGATGATGCATTCATCATCCCGGAAAAACATTTGGAACAAGATAATCTCCACAGAAGGCTTATGGCCACGGCGAGGAGCCTAAAGAAGCAGAAGCAAAGGCTTAAGGCTACGCAGGATACGCTCAACCGCAGATGGAATAAAGTGCTAGACACTGAAGAAAAATATGGCGACGATCGCAAGACAAAGAGCTACCCAAAGCGCAAGTTGCTGCCCGAATTCGACGATGAGGCCATAGAGCCCATTCTGCCGAAGAACAATACGGCCAATCTGCCGGACCGACCACCTCGTGGCCACGATAGAGCAGCTACTGATGCCGCACACAAGCCAGCACACGATTTACGTGAGCTCCTGGACAAAAAGGCCGGTGCGACCAGGTCCATCTATGGATCTAGAGGACATGCTCCGGCACGGGATTATGGTCACCGAAAGATCACACTGATCAAATACTTGTTCGGATCAACAGCATACCACGACATGTCCAGATACAGGGGG
The DNA here is from genome assembly GCF_002162155.2 of Triticum dicoccoides. Taxonomy (NCBI): domain Eukaryota; kingdom Viridiplantae; phylum Streptophyta; class Magnoliopsida; order Poales; family Poaceae; genus Triticum; species Triticum dicoccoides. The sequence continues at coordinate 433,251,786 of NC_041381.1, forward strand.
GCTGTGCACCCTCTGTGCTTCACCGACGAGGTGCTGGATCATGAATTTCCACAGGGATTCAAACCCATGAACATAGAGGCATATGACGGAACCACAGACCCTGGGGTCTGGATTGAGGATTTTATCCTTCATATCCACATGGCTCGTGGGGATGACCTCCACGCCATCAAATACCTTCCCCTCAAGTTGAAAGGACCAACTCGGCATTGGTTGAAAAGCCTCCCCGAAAATTCAATTAGAAGTTGGTATGAACTTGAGGACGCTTTCAGGGCCAATTTTCAAGGGACCTATGTCCGACCTTCGAATGAAGACGATTTAAGTCACATAATACAATAGCCCGGAGAGTCAGCCCGTAAGCTTTGGAACAGATTTCTCACTAAGAAGAATCAAATTGTTGATTGTCCGGATGCCGAAGCCCTAGCGGCCTTCAAGCACAGTATCCTGGACGAATGGCTTGCCAGACACCTCGGCCTAGAAAAGCCGAGGACAATGGCGGCCTTAACAAGCCTTATGATCCGCTTTTGCGCGGGTGAGGACAGCTAGTTGGCCCGTAGAGGCACCAGTGACCCAGGCACATCCAAAATTAGGGATGGCAACGGGAAGCCACGATGCAATAAAAACAAGCGCCAAAACAAGGAAGAAAGTACGGACAACACGACGGTCAACGCCGGATTCAGGGGCTCTCAACCCGGTCAATGAAAGAAGCCATTTAAAGGCGGCAAAGAGGGACCGTCCGGCCTGAACAAAGTCATGGACAGATTGTGCCAAATTCATGGCACCCCTGAAAAACATGTGAATCACACTCACAGAGAATGCTGGATCTTCAAGCAGGCTGGCAAATTAAATTCCGAACACAAGGGAAGGGAAACACCAAGTGAAGACGAGGATGAGCCTCGCCAGCCGAACACTGGGGGACAGAAAAAATTCCCACCAGAAGTCAAAACAATAAACATGATCTACGTCACTCACATACCAAAGAGAAGGCGCAAACGCGCGCTCAGAGACATATACGTTGTAGAGCCCGTCGCCCCCAAATTCAACCCCTGGTCGGCCTGTCCGATCACTTTTGATCACAGGGACCACTCGACTAGTATCCGGCACGAAGGATCGGCTGCCTTGGTGCTCGACCCAATAATCGATGGATACCATCTCACTCGAGTCCTCATGGACGGTGGTAGTAGTCTTAATGTGATATATCAGGACACCGTCCGCAAGATGGGGATAAACCCATGAAGAATCAGCCAAAGTAACACCACCTTTAAAGGAGTGATACCAGGCGTTGAGGCCCGCTGCAGGGGCTCCCTCGTATTAGAGGTGACCTTCGGTTCTCCCGACAACTTCATAAGCGAAGAATTACTCTTCGACATCGCTCCCTTCCGAAGCGGTTATCATGCATTACTCGGAAGAACGGCCTTGGCTTGCTTCAACGCTGTACCGCACTATGCCTACCTTAAACTCAAGATGCCCGGTCCACGTGGCGTCATCACTGTTAGCGGAAACATAGAGTGTTCCTTCCGTGCAGAAGAGTATGTGGCGGCTCTACCAGCCGGACACTAAGCGGCCTCTCCTATTAGAATGCATGATCTGTCATTAAGACCACAGACATGGTTAGACGAGTCCGGTGCACCACCGTCGGTAACAGCCCAGATAAACCTGAGCCGGGTGCTACACATATACCCCCATAGATGGTACTAGGGGCTGCAAACATGTAATAAAGCCCACAATTCGGCTTGACCTTACTAACATGCCAATGTCTCACATTTCTACTATCCATTGAAAATTACCAACTTCTCGCATGCTTAAGCCATACTCTTTTACATGAGTTTTCCTTTTTACAGACACCATTCGTGCGACACCCTTCCAGGATACGGCACAACGGAGACAAAGGCGCAGATGTGCAGAAGGGCCCCACTCAAAGGTTTCTGTTTAGATTAAGCCCCTGCGTAAACCTTCTTTACTGTCTCTTGTTGCTTGACATCCCATGGGTATTCAATACACCCACAGGGGATAATGGCGTTATTGACATTTCACGATGACAGATCAATGCACGTACCTGGAAATACAGGGTTCATAATCGAGGGCGTTACTCAGCCCAGTATATGTTATAAAGTCCAAATACCTTTGGGAGTGTTCGGTGTCGCGAGTTTGGCCTTATATGCATCAGCTCCGAATCATGTATTTGGTCAAATGTTGGGTTTGGCCGGCTCCTGGGTTTGCTGCCTTACATTTTGTTCTATCGGCTAAGGCTGACCAGGAGGCGAGTCACAAGGAGGCCCTCCAGGCAGTGATGGATAGCGAAGCCGCCCTCCAAGCCGAGTATGAGACCCAGGCGGCGAACTGGGTCGAGTCGGAATAGGCGCTGAGCGACGGCTACGACCGAATTGAGGACATGATCGATGGTAGGTTTCCTTCCTCCTTTTCCCTTTGTATGCCGCCTGTTATTTGGTCCGGCCTGTGACTTTGTATTCCCTTTTTCTTCTTTGCGCAGAGTACTTCCCTGGCTACTCCGTTGCCGCCAGCCAGGCCATCGAGGCCCACCACAATGTGCGGAGGCAGGCTGGTGATGAGGTCGCGCCGAACGCTCGCCGGACACTTGAGGAGCAACTCTTGGCCATCTGGGCCCGTCTCCAGCCGGCCCGCCAGATGCTCTGCCGTCTTCAGCGTGTTGGAGCTCAGGTACTTTCTGCCCCCTAGCCTGATGCCACGATTCCTCGCACTCCTGGTCGGACTGCCGACCTGTTGGAAGTGGCAGTCAGCCGCTTCGAGGCGTGGAAGGCTTCTTCGGCCCGGGCAGGCGCCAGGCGGGCGTTGGAGTTTGTCAGGGCGTGGTACCCTGGGCTGGATTTAGCCCAGTTGGCCACGTTCCGGCAGGAGGCCACCGAGGAGTTGGCGGCATTGTAGGCGGCCATCATTAATCGTGTCGCAGCGACCGCTGACTACACCGACACCAGCCTCTTCATCCCCGACTTGAACGAGGACGATGCTAAGGTGCTGGTGGACTGGTTTGGGCTGAACCTGACGGACGGCAAGGACTCGGTGGAGGAGATCGACTCCAGCGACGAGGGCGAGGACGAGGAGGATGAGGACGATGAAGACGCTGCGCCAGATGATGGAGCAGATGGCCAGCCTCAACCTGATCGTACCTCCAACAACGATGCGCGTGTGAACATGCTGACTGCTACTGGCAATGATCAAGCAAAGACTCGCCACCCGGCCACTCCACCAGCCAGCGCCGCCATCTCCGCCGACTTGTCGGGCTCGCCTGTTGCTCCCTTGGTCTAAGCGGCCAATTTTATCGTTGTCTTCCTGCTCGTCAATCTTTTGAACAATGTCCGTTAAATTTGCGCAATTCCACCCACTGGGGGTGTATTCAAACTATGTTGAACTCTGGCTTTCAAAGGTGTTTTGTGTAGGTATTATCCTGCATGTGCTATGCTGATGTTGGATTTCGACTTTACTTGCTTTTAATCTTTTTCCGCCTTTTTCCTTTGCCACCCTCCCTTGGTCGCTGTCTTCCCAGCCGAACAGATGCTCTGCAGTTCTGTGGCTGGGAAAATACTTGGCCATTTGGGAGGGCATGTACTTCAGCCTTCTTAGATTATGGCAAGGTGAGTGGGAAGCTGGCCGGCCAGCTGCTTAGCAATCAGTCGGCATGGCAGGGAGGCGGCTTGTGTTATGTCAGCTTATTGGTCCTTAGCCATTTTTCATGTGGGCATCATTTCCTGCCTTTGACTCTTGCCAGCCGAACATCCGCTTCTGCGAGCTGCGACCTTTGGCGGGAGAGGGCTTAGATGTCGGCACATTACTTGTCCGACTGCAGGTAGTGCTAACATAATTCAAGGCGGCAAGTCCCCGGGCCGACTGATCGAACCCGGTGCATGATGAAAGAACAAATGTACTAACACATTCATAGGCATGATACTTATCATATAGATAAGGAGGGTAGTCCCCGAGTGCTCCTCGAGGGGGGGCGATGTCTTGTACTTAATACAAAAGGTAGTGTGGTACATACTGCATTAACTGTAAAATCTTCGAAGGAGATGTGCGTTCCATGGGTGTTCTGACTCCTTGTCGGAATCATCTCTCTTGCGTGCCTTGGGCCTCCGTGCATCAATCAGGTAGTAGGAGTCGTTTCCCAAGGCCTTGCTGATGATGAAAGGTCCTTCCCAAGGGGCCGAGAGCTTGTGCTAGTCGGCTGTTCGCTGGATCAGCCGGAGCACAAGGTCACCCTCTTGGAAGGATCTTGGCTTGACCTTCACACTGTGGTAGCGACGCAGGCTCTACTGGTAGATGGCAGACCGATTGAGTGCCAACAGCTGGCCCTCTTCTAGCAGATCTACACCGTCTTCTCGTGCTTCCTCTGCCTCTTCTTCCGTGTACATGGTGACGCGAGGTGAGTCGAACTCGATGTCAGTTGGGATGACGGCCTCGGCACCATACACAAGAAAGGAGTGAAGCCAGTTGACTTGTTTGGAGTGGTGCGCAGACTCCAGAGGACGGTCGACAGCTCCTCGAGCCAGCAGCCGACCGTGCGCTCTAGAGGTTCAACCAGTCGGAGCTTGATGCCGGAAAGGATGAGGCCGTTTGCTCGCTCTACTTGTCCGTTTGACTACGAATGGGAAACGAACGCTAAGTCCAATCGGATGCCCTACATCACGCAGAAACGGGCCAATGCTCCTTTGGCAAAATTTGTGTTGTTGTTGTGATGATGCTGTGTGGTATGCCGTACTGGGTGGTGATGTCTACGATGAAGGTCACAGCAGTCGACCCATTCAGCTTCTTGATTGGCTTTGCTTCAATCCACTTGGTAAATTTGTCGACGTCGACAAGTAGATGAGTCATGCCGCCGCGTGCCGTCTTGAATGGGCCCACCATATCTAGCCCCCAGACGGCAAAGGGCCAGGTGAGGGGGCTGGTCTTAAGTGTAGAAGCCGGCAGGTGTTTCTTGGAGCTGAACAATTGGCACCCCTTGCAGTGTTTGACCAACTCTATGGCGTTGTCCAAAGCAGTTGGCCAAAAGAAACATGGCGGAAGGCTTTGGCAACAAGTGATCTCGAGGCCGCGTGGTGGCCACACTCGCCTTGATGGATGTCTTTGAGGATTGCCATGCCCTTCTCTGGCTCAACACATCGCTGGAAGACTCCAGTCACGCTGCGCCTAACGAGCTCTTTGTTTACTATTGTGTAGGCTCCAGCTCGGCGCTGAACTTGTCGGGCGGAGACCTTGTCAGTCGGCAGCTCTCTCTTTACCAGAAAGTTGAGGATGGGTTGGGCCCATGATGGAGCTGCGACTTCTTCTATTGCCAACACGGCTACTGCAACTAGGGCGGTTGGGATGGGAGGTGGCGGGTTGGAGTCCGCCACCACCTCTTGTGTCGTTGAAGTCCCCGGGCTGACTGCTGCAGTCCCCGGGCTGGGTGCGGCTGCTGTAGTCCCGAGCCGCCTGTTGGAGTCCCCGTGCCGACTGCCGAGGTTCCCAAGCCAGATCTAACTACCTCGGGGTAAGCCGGCACGAAGATGGAGTCTGATTCTGGTAAAGGCTTGACAGATGGCTTGAGGAGGCACTAAAGGGAGACGCCGGTTGGTATAGCTTGTCGGGTGGAACCGATTCATGCCAGGGCATCTGCTTGCTCGCTATCGGCCTTTGGCACGTGAAGGAACTCGCACCCCTCAAAATATCCGCTGAGTTGGCGGACAAGGAAGCGGTAGCTCGCCATGTTTGCGTCTGTGGCGTCCCAGTCGCCGGACGACTATTGGACCACCAAGTCTGAGTCGCCATAGCACAGGATCCGACAGATGCTTCATACTCGGCCACATTGTTGGAAGCGGCAAAATGGATCTGCAATGTGTATCTGAGCTTGTCGCCTTTGGGAGAGGTGAGGACGATGTCGGCTCCCAAACCGGTGCGCATCTTGGATCCATCGAAGTGCATCCGCCAATGGGTGGAGTCGGGTGCTGCCAGCAGGTATTGGGTCTCGGCCCAGTTGACGAGGAAGTCGGCCAGCACTTGGGACTTGATGGTGGTGCGAGGCTGGTAGAAGATGGTATAAGGAGCCAGCGCGATGGCCCACTTGGCCACCCGGCAGGATGCATCCTGGCTACCCGTGATCTCGGCAAGCGAGGCAGTGCAAACAACCGTGATGGGATGCTCTTGAAAGTAGGGCTTGAGCTTCTTGGAGGCAAAGTACACGCCGTAGCACATCTTCTGGTAGTGGGGCTAATTCTGCTTTGAGGTTGACAGCCCTTCACTCAAATAATACACAGGCCTCTGAACTGGCTGTGCCTTTCCGTCCTCTAGGCGTTGAACCACGATGACTGTGCTGACCACCCGGCCAGTTGCGGCAGTGTAAAGGTGCATGGGCCCTTTTTTAGTTGGGGCCGCCAGAACAGGCGGCATGGTCAACATCTTCTTCAACTGGTGAAAGGCTTCGTCCGCCTAGTCATTCCACTCAAAGTGAGTGGTTTTCTTCATGAGCTTGTACAGGGGAAGAGCCTTCTCCCCCAGCCGGCTGATGAAGCGGCTAAGGGAAGCCAAGCACCTGGTGAACTTCTGAACGTCTCGTAGCCGAGTGGGAATCTCCATCCTCTCAATAGCCTTGATCTTCACCGGGTTGCACTCAATGCCGCGTTCAGAGACCAGGAAGCCAAGGAGCTGGCCGGCTGGTACCTGAAGACGCATTTCTCGGGGTTGAGCTTGATCTGAAAGCGGTGCAGATTGTAAAATGTTTCCTTGAGGTCTTCTAGCAGGGTTCCGCACTTCTCCGTCTTCACCACTGTATCATCTACATAGGCATGGGCATTTCTGCCGAGTTGCTTGAGGAGGCACTTCTGCATGCAACGCTGAAAAGCGGCACCGGCATTTCTCAGGCCGAATGTCATAGTCAGGTAATAGAAGGCTCCGAATGGTGTGATGAATGCAGTCTTCAGGCGGTCGGCGGGATCCAACTTGATCTGATGGTATCCTGAGTAGGCATCCAAGAAACTCAGCAGCTCGCATCCGGCTGTGGAGTCTATTACTTGATCAATCTGAGGCAAGGCGAACGGATCTTTGGGGCAGGCTTTGTTGAGGCTGGTATAGTCTATGCACATGTGCCACTTGTTGTTCTTCTTCAACACAAGGACTGTGTTGGCAAGCCATTTTGGAAAGAGTACTTCCATAATGAAGCCGGCTGCAAGCAGCTGGGCTATCTCTTCACCGACAATTCTTCTCTTCTCCTCCAACAGTTGGCGGAGGGGTTGCTTGACTAGTTTTGCATCTGCTCGAAAATGTAGCTTGTGCTTGGCGAAATCCTTCCGAACACCTGGCATGTCCTTTGGGGACCATACAAAGATATCCCGATTCTCACAGAGGAAATCGACGAGCTCGCTTTCATATTTGCTGTCCAGATTTGTTCCCACAAGAGCAAACCTCTCCGGGGGCTCTGGGTCCAAAGGCATATTCTTGGTTTCCTTGGCCGGCTGGAAGGAGCCCTGAGCTTCCGACTCCTTGGGGTCTGGTGACAGGTCCGGCTGCTTGCCGAACATGGCCACAACCCAGTCAAGGATCTTTCTCTCCGCAGCAATCACGAGGGACTCGGCCAGCCGGCTGCTTGCTGCGACATAGGTGGCTGATTTCTTGTAGTCTCCGACTATGGTGATGATGCCCTTGGTGCTCGGCATCTTCATCTTGAGGTAAGCATAGTGGGGCACATCCATGAACTTGGCCAGAGCAGGTCAGCCAAGTAACACACGGTAGGGGCTCTCTAGGTCCACCACTTCAAACCAAACTGCCTCACGGCAGAAGTGATCTTTGTCTTCGAAGAGGATGTCTATCTTGATCTTGCCGATTGGTCACCATGAAAGGCCGGATACAATGCCATGGAAGACGGTCCGACTGGGCAAGAGTTGCTTCGGCTTGATGTTCAGCTTCTCCATGGTGTCACGGTACAGGATGTTGATGATGCTTCCGCCATTGATCAGGACTCAGGAAAAACGAACAACTTGCCTCTTTGTTGCAAACATGGCATCCAACACCATGGCATAAGAGCCCGGAGAAGTCATCACTTCCGGGTGATCAGCCCGGCTCCAAGCTGATAGGCTTATCAGACCAGTGCATAAATTTTGGGGTTGTGGAGGCGACAGCATTGACCTCTTGGTGCTGTCGGCGATGGCTGCACCTATCGTCGGCTTGTCTTGTGAAGACGACATAAGCTGCGTGCCCTTCAGGATACTCGTCTTGGATTGCGCGGACTGTCGGGCGGGCCGCCGGCTGCTGAGGAGCCGAAGGCGGCTAGCCGGCAGGTGGAGGAGGCAGCAGCTCCTCGCCTTTGGAGATTTGGGTGAGCCAGTGTCACTTCCGGGTTGTGTGGTTGGACGGCTTCGCACCGCTGTGGAACTTGCAGGGGGAATCGAGAGTTTGCTCGTAGGAGAAAGCGGGTTGCCAAGCCGGCTTGCCGCCTTTCTGACTCTTGGGTATGGGCTACCCTTCTGGCTGCTGATCTTTGACTATTGCCACCTGCCGTCTGGTAGAGGCCAGCATCTGGGCCTTGCGTTTGTTGTCGTTTTGATGTGGGCGCCGACTGGTATCGCTAGCCGGTGTTTTAGGAGACGGAGGGAGCACCTTTCCGAAGGCATCCACCCGAAGCTCCGACTTCATTGAGGAGTCGGCCGTGGCGTATTTGTCGGCTATGATCAGCAACTCGTCAAGTGTGGCCGACTCGTCGCAGAGGAGTCGGTGCTTGAGGAGGGTGCCTTCTCTGCACCCAGCGGTGAAGTATTCTATGGCTTGCACCTCGTACACCCCTTTACAGGAGTTGCGCAGCTCGGCCCAGCACGTCAGGTAGTTGCGGCTGGACTCGACTGGGCCTTGGATGCACAGAGAAAGTTGGCGTGGCTTGGGCGCCCGCTTGTACGTGTTGGTGAAGTTGTGGATGAAGACCTCCGTGAAGTCCAGCCAGCTGTTGACGCTATAGGGCTTGAGGCTGTTCAGCCAGGTGCATGTCGTGCCTTGAAGCATGACGGGGACATACTTCACGGCAACGCGTCTGTTGCTGTTTGCGATGCTGACTGCAGTGGAGTAGTCTATCAGACAGTCTTCCAGCTTCACCGAGCCGTTGTACTTGGGCATGTCTCTTGGGAGTGAGAACCCCTTGGGAAAGGGCTCGTCGCGAATGCAAGGGCCGAAACAAGGTGGGCCGACATCATCCTCCTCTTCCAGTGCCAGGGATCGCGCCAGGCGGTCGATCCGGTGGCGGGCATCATTCTCGCCGACTCCTTCACGGCGGCCCAGTCAGTCGCTGAGCGTTGGGTGCCCAACAGGCGGCGGAGAAGGATATCGCTCCCTGCGGGGCGGAGGAGGAGGCGGGTTGTCACGTGCCGCTCGACGGCTTGGGGGCGGCCTTCTTCGTCATGCTCGATGATGAAGCACGTCTGACTGCGGCTAGCAGCCGGCTCCTTATACTTTCACTCGCGGGCACCTCCTGCAGTCGGCGTCCGAGAGGTCGTGTCGTGCTCTCGGTGAGGTGGAGGACTTCCTACGCGGGTGTCGGCTTCTTTCCATTCTGCGGCCGTGTTGATGAGCTGCTAGATGCGTCTCGTCATGCAGGGCAGCTCGTCTTCGTCCAAGCCTTCCAGCTCGTCTGCTGCCTCCTGAGCAGCACGCAGGTTCTCGAGTGGCATGGTGTAGACCAGGTGGTCGGCCCCCAGAAAGCTAGCGATGGCTGCGCCGCGCTTCTTGATAGCGCCAAGCCGGCTAGGCCTGCCAGCAGCCGGCGTGCCAGAGGCGGCATGATCAACCTCGCGTTGATAGGCTTCAGTGAGGCGTCTCATGGTGGCTATCTTCTTGCCGTTCTCGATGAGGGCAAGGCGGTGGGCCTCCAGCATCTCGGCGTCAGCGGCAGCAGGGATGGGCGCAGACAGATCGTGGATCCCAATCTGTAGAGTGTCGTGGGTGTTCGTGTCGGAGGCGCCACTGTGGCTGATGAACAGCACCTCGGTGATGGTGTTGCCGCCGCTGTCGGCCTTAGGGAGGGGATCATCGATGACCACCATGTTGGTGGGGAAGGCATCGAGGGAAGCCGTGTCGAAGTCAACAAGCATTGGGTCGGTGGAGCCGATCGACTCCAAGTCGGAGGCGAGCTTGCTGGCGATGTCAAGCTTTCCAAGGAGGTCGATGAGGCAGCTCTCGGAGCTGGTTGCACCCGCGCCTGGCGCGGGCTCGTCAGAGTGGTGAACCTCACCAAGAAGATCAGCGAGGCGGCTCGCTGCACAGGTGGCGTCGACGCCATGCAGTGCGTCGGGGCAAGCGCCATCGAGCATGCCGGGCTGGCTACGCACGCAAGGAAGGAACAAGGTTCCCGTCCAGAATAGTTCTCCGTAGGACGGTGCACCTGGCCCCATGGTGGGCGCCAAATGTCGGGTGGTAGTTGCGACATATGCCAAAGGATGGCTAATCATAGTGGGAGCCAGTAAGACATCGCCGGTGCCTGGAAACGGGATGAGGCGAAGACATGCACGCCGGCGAATCTTACCCAGGTTTGGGGCTCCCCTAGGAGATAACACCCCTAGTCCTGCTCTGCGGGGTTTCCGCATGATCACTAAATCATTAAGTAGCTACAAGTGGCTCCTTGAGCCGTTCGGCTAGAGGAATAAGAAAGGCAAGGCTAGCTCTCCTCTTCTCTCTATATGTGTGTGTGAAACTCTAAGATATCAACCCTTTGCATGGGTGCCCTCGGGAGTTTATATAGGCCTACCCCCCAGGGGTACAATGGTAATCTAGATGGGCGTGGGCCCAGGCCGTCAGTGTCTGTGGTCGCCGGCTTCTCTGCCGGCCACTAGGGCCCGCCGGCTGGTGGGTTCCGTCGGCTGCCGGCCTCTTGGCCGACATGCTAGGCCCACTGCCTGTGGGCCATGTCGGCTGCTCATTACTATAGCCTTGCCACTGATGACGATGGCTTTCTTGGGGCAGGCGTGGCTACAGTGCCGTTGCTTCGGGGGCGCTCACTGTAGGCTCACCGCGTCTTTTCTGGTTAATGGCGCACAAGCCCCAAGAGGAGGGGAGGGCCGACTATTGGGAGCCGGCTCCTACATACGCCGGTTAGGCTGGTCACGCCGCCTTGTAGTGGTTCGCTGCCAGGTAGGGCCCGTCGCCTGCGGGCCATACTGACAACCCGTCGTGGATGATGTCATGGTCAACATGGCAATAGTGTCGCGTCGGGTGGAGGATGGCTGCCCGGTACGCCGCACTGTGGCCATGTTTGCTTTGGGATTTTGGGGTGACAGGATCCACTGTTGCCATGCCCCGTCTTATCGCCATTATGTGGGTGCAGACTTTGAGGGCGCATGGGGTGGGCCGCCTGCTAGGAGTCGTCCCGCTTTGAGGTAGCTTGCCGAGCTTTGCCGCCTTCTTGCAGCCTGCCCCAGGACCAGCCGACCATGGGAGGGCAGCCCTTCGTCTTGGTTGTTTGAGGGATGCCATCATCCCGATGTCTCGAAAAGGCAGGGGGCAGTATGGCTACGCATGGTCATTTACTCGGACAACTAGCCATTCGAACACCCATTGCTTTGTCTTGAAGGTGGTTTTCCATTCATCCCCGAGTCTGATACGTATTTTATGATATCTGCTTCTTAAATCTAGCTTTGTGAACACACTTGCTCCACTAAGCTGATCTAACATATCATCCAGGCGGGGAATCGAGAATCTATACCTTACGGTGATCTTGTTAATGGCTCTATTGTCCATACACACATGCCAAGATCCATGTTTTCTGTGCAAGTAGGGCTAGTACAACACATGGGCTAGTACTTTCTCGAATGTTCTCCTTTTGCAGCAATTCCTCCACTTTCTCCTTCAATATATCATGCTCAATTGGGCTCATTCGATGGTGTGGCATATTAGGAAGAGTTGCTCCCGTAATTAAGTCAATTCTATGTTGAATTTCTCTCATTGGTGGCAGGCCTTGTGGCTCTCCAAGTATGTTCTAAAATTCTGCCAATAAACCACGTACCTTTGTTGGAATTTCAATAGTTAGGTGCTCTTCTCCTTTTACAACAAGTGCAACACACAAATCTGCCTCCTTCAAGTCTTCCATAAACTCATGAGAGGTATGGGAGATAGTTAACATAGTTTTCCCCTCCTCCTTAGAGGTATAACCTTCAGTTTTGTTTGTAAAATAATGATCTTTCCCTTGTTCCAAATGAAAGAGTAAGAATTTTCCTTGCCCTTGTGTGTAGTATCCATATCAAATTGCCAAGGTCTTCCAAGAAGAACATGGCTAGCATCCATATCAACTATGTCACACAACACATTTGAGCGATAATGCTTGCTCAAAGAAATTGGCAAGTTGCATTCCTTGGTGATCCTCATATTCACTCCTTTCTTGATCCACCCAATAGGGGGTTTGGATTATCACGAGTATCAAGCATTAAATGGTTCACCAACTTCTGGGAGGTAAAATTCTCGCAATTGCAACTATAATTCACTAATTTGAATACCTTGCCATTCACTATGCATTTGCTCTCAAATATTTTCTTTGTGTTTTGTTAGGTTGTGCTGTGGAGCATAGGAGATGCTGAATCACACATACCACCTCTTCACACTTTTATTGACAAACCTCTTGTCCCTCTACATCTTCAGATTCGTATTCTTCCTCATCGCCTTCACCATCATGGATAGTTGTGTTAACAAATTTCCTTAGTGGGCAACCATTGGATATGTGTCCCTCTTCACCACATTTATAGCATTTTGGGCCTTCATTGGACTTACCCTTGCCTCTAGTTTGCTTTTGGATGGGTCGTTTTGCCTTTGGTTGAGCGGTCTTTTCTTCCACTCTATTAGGCTGACTCCTACACGAGCCTTCGGTATGAGGATATGGAGAATATGGAGCCTTAGTTGTCTTTCTTGGCCTCACAAACCTCTTGGCCTTTAAGGCTAGATCTTGTGCTTGATCAATGGGCCAGATTTGTTGCTTCATCAATCAATCTTGAATAGCATCACCGAGACCATTGATCTACCTTGCAACTTGTTGATCTTCCATTTCAGCAAGGTTGCACCTCACTTGTAGCCCTAGAAACTCCTTTGTGTAATCTGAAAAGTCTTGTTTCCATGAACACAATTTTGAAATTGGCTAAATAGGATCTGGTCATAATCAGCGGGCAAAAATCTCCCTTTCAAGAGTCCTTTCATTTGCCACCAAGTTCTCACACAAGTTTCTCCTCTCAACATGCGCTCTTCTTGAACATGATGCCACCATGCGTTGGCTCCTCCTTTCAGCTTATATGCGACCAAAGGAACCCTACGATCTTTCAGAACCTCCATGACTTCAAAGAAAGTCTCCACTTCATATAACCAATCTAGGCACCCTTCAAAATCAAAATTTCCAATAAAAGTTGGGATCTCAGCTTTCACCTTGTATGTATCTCTTGCATATTTAGGGTTGGGTATTCTACAATATGCATAGAGATCTGGTTCTTCAAGGGCATCATCATATTCTTCACCATCAGAAGCTTCAACATAAATTGGTGTTCTTGAAGCATGGTGAACAGCATGTTGTTGTGGCGGTCTTGCTCCAAGATTACCTCTCCTTCTTCTTTGATGAACGTATTATTCTTGTTTACATGAATCTCCTTCATTGGTAGAAAGCAGGACACCCTTTCTTATCATCTCAACCAGCTGGTCAAATCTCCGATTAAAATCTTCACGCAGCTCTTTGATTTTTTGTTCTGTAGTATCCATCCTCTTCTCCTATTGCTCCATTCACTACTGCAGGATGCTGCTAACACGACACTATGATCAGAGACCCTTCGACGAAACTGTGTGCGATGCATTAATCACAAACGGTGATGTAAAAAACTGTCAAAAAGGTGCAAAACATTTGTGATGGTGGATACATCAAACACGGTTCAGATTTTAGTTGTGTGTGCTATGCTAGGCATATGGTTGAGTTCAATGAACTATCTGCGATGAGGCAGAACAACAGAAACGGACAACAAGATGAAGGCGTGTGCGATATACGGCATACAGTTCACTCGGATGAACTATTTGTGATTAGCCAACACAAAAGATACGGTCAGCCATATCAAGGTGTGTGCGATATACAGCATATAGTTCACTCGGATGAACTATTTGCTTTCAACCAAGAGAATAGAAACAGTTCAATTTAACATGATGTGTGTGATACGCATCAAATAGGTCTGTAAACAGAAATGTGTGCAAAGACCGATAATAATACAAACCATTGCTGCTAATAAGACGTGTGTGTTGTGTGTTGGGTTGCATACAGAACAACAACATACATATACACACACTTATCAGGACATGGTTGCATAACCAAATTAAACATCCAATTACATAGGTGGCTACTACACGCATGACATTTGCACACACCAAAGTAAACTATTACATGCATAATTACATAGGTGGCTACTACACACATGACATTTCCACACACCAAAGTCAACTATATATTACATCCATAATTAACTAGGATAAGCGATCATCATGTACTTCTTGTGACGCCTGCTGCTACTGCTCTGCTTGTGGCTCGATCCGTCCTCGTCAATTTTGGTAATGAGGCACTTCCTCATGTCAACGATCTGCCTATGCATCTCGTAGCATGTGTACACGATCTTGGCCACGAGCCTGAGGTGACGTTCATCTAGTTGCCGCATCCAGGCCCTGTGCCAGGATACAGGACTTGTTCTCTGGGCATCCTGCTTCATCTTTTCGTAGTAGGGGTCGATGATGGCAAAGGTGAGTTCAACTAGGGAGTCCTTCTTCATGCTGCCCCAGAACCTATAGTGCTCACGGATTTTGACAAGGTTCTTGCAGGCCAAGCCCATAACCCTGAGCGCTTTTACATCATCGGTGGTTTCCACCGTAGTGAACTTGAAGTCGGTGTTGTTGACAAACCTGGTGAGACAGATGCAAGGCATTGTAGTCATGCAGTAGTGGTAGATGAGGACATGATGGCACACGCACAACTAGGCAACGACAACCTTCTGATCTTTGTCGACAACCTTGTACTTGTCTCCGGCAAGCAACGACTCCATGCACTACAAAAAAAGACACATCCGTGACATTTTGGGCCGAATGAAACAAAATCGGTCATACTTATGACACTTCTATGACGATAATTGTGACAAAACCCGGTATCATCATAGATGTGGTGGGCTCCTACTTCTATGACAAAAAATCATGATAGAAAATGGGCTTTTCGTCCTGGGCGGGCCAGAGACGCAGCTGCATGACATTCTTTGGGTCATCCATGACGGAAAAAATCGTGGTAGAAGCGAGGGCGAGGAAAATTTCCGCAAGTTCCCGGCTATGGTGGGTGGTTGGGGGCCGAGTGATGCACGTTTCTCTTGTACACGTACGTGCGAGTGTGTGAGGCGTTGGCTCTAACTGAACCCGAGTGAGGCGTTGGGCTCTAACTGAACCCGAGTGATTGCACTGCAGGCTACGCGTTACTGAACCCGAGCAATCGATCGATGGCTGGTAACTGAAGCCGATCGATGCTGCCTCTGGA
>NC_041381.1:433267598-433271154 GCF_002162155.2 Triticum dicoccoides
AAGACCCCGTGGCGTTGCCTATGGATGAACAGGACCCCGATCAATCGAGCCAGTTGGGGTTGGATGAACAGGACCCCGTGGAGGGCTGGATGAACAGGACGACCCCGTGGAGGGTTGGATGAACAGTAGATGATGGAGGGGTGGATGAACAGTGGCCCGTGGAGGGGTGGTTGAATAGGAGCCCGTGGAGAGGGGTGGTTGAACAGTAGCCGGTGGAGTAGCGTGTAGTGGAGGCTGGATGAACAGGAGCCCGTGGTGAATAGTCGTAGGTGGAGGCTAGAGGAGGTCGACGGAGGAGATGAACAGTATCCCGTGGAGTCCCGTTTTGCGGTACACCACACCCCTCCCGATGAATAGGACCCCCATTTTGATCGTACCGCTCCAACACAAGTCCATTTCGTCCGTTTTGCGGTACGCCACACCCCTCCCGATCAACAGGACACCTGCTTCGACCGTAGGAGGTCCGTTTCCTATGTTTCGTGGTACGCCAGACCCCTCCCGATGAACAGGATCCCGTTTCGAACGTGGCCGATCGAACACAAGGCCGTTTCCTCCGTTCTGCGGTACGCCAGGCCTCGTTTCCAGTGCTTGTTTCGTCCAAGTCCTCCTGATGAACACGACGACGCATTCCGTTCCGACCCAGCCGGTTGGCTCCCCATGAACATGACCACGACATAGTTTCTCCATTCTGACCCAACCATGTACACGAGCCCTGGCCGTACGTATATATGCGTTAGTAGGCGTTCGAGATCCCGCCCATATGTACATGGCCATATTTTCTTTCTTGCACACTGGCCGCTGTACGTACGTGTACATGCTATGTGCGCGCCTCTACTACGACACATGTGCACCTCTACATCGACCAGTATATATGTACGTACACGTTCGCGACCAGAATGACAATGCTACGTACGCTTCGACCAGGTGGGTCCCGACTGTCAGGCACTTCCTTGCGTGCAAAGATGTAGCTGGTGGGTGCCAGCAGTTAGGGGGGTGAATCATTTTTTTTTTGCCTGGACACACTTCCTTGCATGCGAAGATGTAGCTGGTGGGTCCCAGCAGTCAGGGGGAAATGTTTTTTCACAAAATACGATGGCCTGTCCGGTGGGTCCCCATAGTCAGGTGGAGGATTAGTTATTTTGCGCATAATAAGGAGGCACTTCCTTGCTGCGGCCATGGACCCAGCTGTCAGCCTCTCCACGTACAGTCCACATCCGATGGAAGCTGTTCCCTAACCAAGTTGACCACGCCGCGCCGAGAGCACCAGGGCGGTGGACGACATCGAGGCCTAGGAAGGGGATGACACGGAGCCGGGGAAGACGCGGCAGTGGATGCCCACGCGTAGAGGAGTATGAGGGTTCACTGGTTCGCTGCGGTGTGAGGCTGCCATCGCTGCAGAATAACAGGGGGCGTGGGTGAGTAGAGGGATGGCCTGACCAGCGGTGGGAGTAGTAGGGGGCGGTGAGGCCTCCGCCGCATCACAGCCGGCCATTGGAGGCAGGAGCACGAGGCACGACCGGCGCTGGTTTGGGCGGCTGGAGCAAGAAGACCAGAGGTTGAAGAAGCATTACGGCCGTTTGATGGACATCGTACGGTCACTGGAGCTAGAATCATGCATATTGACTAAGTTGACAAAGCCCTCCGTCCCCGTTAACTTAGTAGGCCCACAAGTCAGCCTGCCACTATACTGGGTCCCACCTAGCAGGGGGAGTATTCATTTTGTGTGCGTAATAAGGAGGTACTTCCTTGCGTGCAAAGATATAGCTAGTGGGTCCATGCTGTCTGCGGCGGTAACGGTTTTTCGCGAAATACAGAGGCCCTTTCGGTGGGTCCTAGATGTCAGGTGGAGGAATCATTATTTTGTGCGTAATAAGGAGGCATTTCCTTGCATGCGGTCGTGGACCCAACTGTCAACCTCTCCACGTACAGTCCACTTCAGATGCATGTCAGACATTGACCACGTTGACCAGGCCGCACCGAGAGCACCAGGGCGGTGGATGATGGTGAGGCCTAGGAAAGGAATAAGATAGAGGCAGGGAAGACTCGGCGGTTGTTTCCCACATGGAGGGGAGTATGACTGTACGAGGGTTTACTGGTTCATCTGTCGTCGCTGGAGAATAACAACAGGTGTGGATGAGTAGAGTGATGGCTAGGCCAGCGGAAGTACAGTGGGGCGGTGAGCCCTGCGCGGCAGCACAGCCGGCCGCGGGGAGGAGGCAGCAGGCAGTCCCGTCGACGCTTGTTTGAGCGGCTGGAGCAGGAAGAGCAGAGATTGAAGAAGCACGACGGCCGTTGGATGGAAATCCAACAGTCATTGCTTGTGCGTCAACCTTTTTTTAGGGAAGCCTCAAATCTGTAGAAAACAGCATACAACCCATCTGCCATTATTTATAATAATTTACATCCCATTTGCTAATTCTTAAGGGTTTTTTGGGAGCCCGTATTCTTTTTGTTAGCATTACAGCCCATATTGTGGCCACGGTTAAAAAATTATACGAAATTTTGCATATTTTGGTGCAGTCCGAACTGTTTTTAATCCCGAAATTTCGAGTCACATTCAAACTGATTTTAAAAATAAATATATATCAAGATAAAATCCAACAAATTGTCCAGGCATAAAAATCAATGCAATTTAAAATCTCAAAAATAAAAAAATTGAAACTAATTGCCGGTTTGATATGGTTTAAAAATGTACAACCCATTTCTCATTACTGATAGGCCATTTTCTCGGCCAGCCGAATGAAGCTCTCCTCGTCTTGAAAGATTTGCAGCCCAACAGGCCTGACAAAGCGACTTACTTGGCAAATCACAAAAAAACTAGGATGTGGCCATGGACCCAGCTGCGGCCATGGACCCAGCTATCAGCCTCTCCACGTACATTACTCTTCCGATGAAAGTCGGTCGTTGACCACATTGACCACGCCGCGCCGAGAGCACCAAGGCGGTGGATGACGGTGAGGCCTGTGAAGGGGAAGACGCGGAGCCAGGGAAGACGCGGCAGTGGATGCCCATGCGGAGAGGAGTACGAGGGTTCACTGGTTCGGCTGCGGCGTGACACTACAAAAAAAAGACACATCCGTGACATTTTGGGCTGAACGAAAAAAAATTCTGTCATACATATGACACTTCTATGACGATAATTGTGACAAAACCCGGTATGATCACAGATGTTGTGGGCTCCTACTTCTATGACAAAAAATCATGACAGAAAATGGGCTTTTCGTCCTGGGCAGGCCGGAGACGCAGCTGAATGACATTCTTTGGGCCGTCCATGACGGAAAAAACCGTGGTAGAAGCGAGGGGGAGGAAAATTTCGGGGAGTGGCCGGTTAAGGTGGGAGGTCGGGGCTGAGCGATGCGCGTTTCTCTTGTACACGTACACGCGTGTGTGCGAGGCGTTGGCTCTAACTGAACCCGAGCGAGGCGTTGGGCTCTAACTGAACCCGAGCGATTGCACTGCAGGCTACGCGTTACTGAACCCGAGCGATCGTTCGATGGCTGTTAACCGAACCCGATGGAGAGATTCCTTCACTACTGCTGCTAACTGAAGCCAATCG